>NC_134644.1:4307174-4567483 GCF_030463565.1 Pelecanus crispus
TTGTGCTTCTCTTGGTGGGAGACCTCTGAGTTTAGACACCTTCTGTGCAGATGTCTCTCTCTGAGCTGGAAGGCTCCTTCTACAACAAATGGATTGAAAAAAACCAAACAACCTTGCATGGCACAATTCACTCAGTCTATTTTAGACATTTATTTTAGGACCTGTAATGTCCTGCACTCCTCTGAGTATCCTGATTAGATTTCTTCTACCTGAAAGGCACCCTAGGAGACAACCCACATTTATTTTTAGTCAGATCAATCCCATGCTGGTTTTGCTTCTTTTTTGTACACTTTTATTTGTTATTAATTGTTGTATAATTCTATTTTTTGATAAGTTCTGAGGCGGAAACAAACTTTTTGGTTCTGGGTTTGCACAACACTTCAGTGCCAAAGTAATAATCACGGCAAACCTCTGAGTCTGGAGTCCGTAGTTTGGAGGCAGTTGTGGCTCTTTGGATTCAGACTGGTTAATCAAGGGTAAAGTCTCCTCTTGGTTTGCTTTGGTAACACCTCAGTGAAAGCTTTAATTAAAGATCACATGGACTCCTGTGCTGAGCTCCAGGTTGTGCTGTTACGGGTATCTTCTTGTATCTTGGACTGCCATGTAGACAAATCTTTCAACACGTGGCACTTTCTGGTGGAGAGACTGGCCTCTTGGCATTCCAGTGGAAGTGAAGAGAGGAACCTGCACTGGGCATCATTCACCCATAACACAATTCTCTGAACCCCTCCCTTTTGCACAGTGTAAACTGTGCTTTCACAGTCGGAAGAGCAAGATGCAAAATGAACAGAGAGGGCTGTACCTGCTCTCCTACAATTTCTTTTTTCCCCAGAATAGCCACAAAAGTGTGTCAGAAGAGAAATTGCTGCATCATTTTCCAGAGAGATGCTAGTCTGAAAATTCTCTCTCCCGGATGCAACATGTTGCTGACAAAGAAATAAATGAAAATAATAAAAAAAGAAAAATCCTGAAGCTGAGGGTCTTTTTGACTACGTGTTTGCATATGCTCCTTGTACAACCAGAAGATAATTAGCCATTTCATTTGCCAGCAGGTCTACAGCTCGTCTTCTGGACAGTCCGCTGTGTCTGTCTCATAGCCCAGTGCTCCACCAGTGACATCTACTGGTTAACACCACCCTCGGCATCCCACACGGTGGCGTGGGACTGGATGGTGGGACTGGACATGGCCCAAGACCAGGGTGGCATTGAAAGGCAGACACAGCGTCCCTGGAGGACTGTCACTGCTGAGAAGATGAGCCATATGAAGGGTTTGCTCAGTTATGAAATCCTCAAAATTCTCTTGACCAGCACCATCCCTGGATCATGGCCAAATTATGATTATTTTCATCACTGATTAACATTCAAATGGGCATGATGCACATGCCGGTGGGCACAACTGGTTTGATGAATGTCCAATATGTCTGACAGTGCTGCAGTGCCTCTTGAGCAAGTGAAGTTTGGGGATCAGGCCCATCTTTAGCTCCATTCTCTTGCTCTTATCTATTTTCTGAGTAAAAATTATTGTGGAAGTTTATATTATTATGACTCTTGCCAAAGGGAAAACTTTTGGCCACTGGTTTCAGCCAGTGATGACCATGTGAGCATAGAATGAGAAAACATCCAGCTATTCAATCAGCTGTAATGTAGTTTCCAAAAAGATTCCAGTTGCCTAACCTCCAGGGAGTGAATTTTAAGCCATAGCTATGGGATCGGTAAACACCTACAGAAAACACAAAGAATTGCCTTGAAAAGGGGCATTTCTGAATGTTTGCATACAATGATATTTTATATTTGGTCTCGAGTACTTACATCTGTGAGTTAAAGTTGTGATTCTTAAACTTCAGTATATCGTCAATCATCATTAGTATTTGGTTGAATTCCTCCTCCAAAACAAATACAAAATAAATGACAAACATCAAGCTGAATTCTAAAGTTCAGCCATGTTTGTGCCCTTTAGTATTCACTATTTGCAAACATTACTCAACATCCACTCCCTGTTAGAGATGAACTGCCGGTTGTTTATTTGAAGCCATTGAACCATGTAGCAGGCAACACTCTGTAGCCTAGCAGCAAGCCAAAAATAAACCATGCTGTGTGAAACACTGACAAGCAATGGTGTTTCTACCTTTTCTTTTTTAACATCCTGTGGCTTGGCCAAATAGAAGTAGTGCTTAAGCAAGTGGTAGAAGACACCTTTTTACAAAACATCTTTTTGCAAAACTATTCCACTGCCCAAATCCCAATGTTTGGCTTCTGTTTGTATAGGAGAGACTTTTTTTTTTTTTTTTTCATTTTGTTTTAAATAAGAATTATTAGTTTTCTCAACAAGGTTACTGTCTTTCCACCTGCACTGAAAGGACACATTTCTGCATCCTTTTTCCTATGAAAAACCAAAGGAACAGACTTCAGCTGTTCCCACTGCGGGAGACCTTCTTGCTATTGTTATTTCACCTTAGTGATTTCATTGGCACAAAGTCACAGTGAAAAGCTAATAGATAAGGTATATTTTTGCTAAACAGCAGACATCACTGTGGTGATTACAATGACCACATCCTCCTCCCCTGGCTCCCTGCCCCCCCCTCCCCCCCCCCCCCCCCCCCCCCCGCCCTGTCTCACTTCTGGACATGCAATGCGCTTCCTTAGTTTCATGCTATAAAAATATTTGCCTTGTGGGCTGTGGCACAACCTTTACATTGTACAAGACACTTTTAATTGGAAAAATATCCAAATGCTTTTAAAAATGATAATAATTTCCTAGGGCCATAGGAGCACTCTACAGAGCCCAGGGAAGATATGAATGAAATGCTGTGTCAGGTGGATACAACACTGTGTTTTAGAGACGGCTAATCTTAAACAGGATGGACATGAGCTACACTTTATCATTTGGGCTGGGACCAGGGAAATCTCCCTGCAGTGAATACATCCAACAGCGTAGATATGGCTTAAGCCTTTCTAGGCTGTATTCTAAAGCACTTTCAGTGAGAACTGTGGGAGTTCACCAGATGGTCTTTTCTAACAGTTGCTTCCATAGTCTGACATGCTACAGACCTGCTTTAAATCCAAATGTGATCACAGGCTAAATTCTCTTGCTGCCACTTGGACATTCCTCAGTCAGTGGGTTTACAAGAGGCTATTACTTGTTGATACCCTATAATTCCATAGCTGGCAGGCAACTCACATCTATATTTTGGGTTAGTTTGGAGAATGAGACAATTGCCCATTTGTTTTCCCAAGCAGAGAATGGAATAGAAAACATCAGTTCTACCAAGTGACAATAATTTCACTGGACTTTAGCTGACTACAACAAAGTTAGTCATAGTGCAGACCCTGGCAATAATCAGTGGAGAGAAGAAGCAGAATTTGGGCCAGGATTTGTCCGACACACTCTAATGTCTACTTGAGGAGGAATTGCCCTCTGAAAGGGCTTGTTTCTTTCCATTGACTGAAGGCAAATAGTTCAGATTTGGATATCTCTAGCACAAATATCTGTATTTTGTCTACACACCATGATTCCTTATTTCTACATTGTGACATTCTTGGGGAAGAGGTTAATCTGCTCTGAACAACATCACAGCCAGCTCCTCTAAATAATGACAAATTTCCTATCCTACTCTTATATACACATATTTATATTGCAAATATCTTGGTAGCATGCTTCTTTGCTTATCTCATTTGGCTTTGTTGGATTTGAATCAGGTTTAACCAACCCATTGTTTCCTGTTATGGTGGATGCTGCAAAACGTGGGATTCACAGGAATGTAGAACACAAGATAAAACTGAGCACTTGCAAATCCCAGTGTAATTAAAACAAAGATGGACACTATCTAATGTGTCATATTAGAAAGAGGTTTCAAGGCTTAAACATACAGTTTAACTGGAAGAGGCAGCCAATATTGCCCTTTGTACTTGGTAAATTCTGAACGCCTTGCCTAATAGTTATTCTGCAGAACATAAAATAAAACAACTGAAAAAATTTCCTTGGATTAGTGGAAAATTTAGTTGAATCAGGAGCTATCAGAAAGGGAGATAAATCTGACCTACTTTAATTTGAAATCTTTGAAAATCTTCAAAATCTTTGAAATAACATGCAAATGGTGTTTGGTTGTACATAATTAAGACAGGTTCTTTCTCCAGCTTGTAGCTCTCAGTTCCCATTTATTTTCTCTAAAATAAGGACGTTAGGACTGAATGCAAAGCTTTCCCTATTCAAAGGTCAAGGACACTGAGGGTAGATTTTGGCAATATTTTAACCATGGTCCAGTTGATCTTGCTTCAATTTACATTGGGCCATAAACATCCTTAGGCTTTTCCTTGAAACATTCTTCCATTTCCCTCAAAACATTGAAAATTTACTACAGAATCAAGCTGACATCTGAAAGATGAATTACATTCCTGATGTGAGCAGGGTAACTACCATATTACCTAATGTATTAGAGTAAGAGAAAAAGGTTCATGGCGCTCTAGGGTGGAAATAATATTTATGAGAAAAAATAAAAGATGAAACTTAGAAATCCAGGCTCTGCTAAACAGCTCTATAAATAAAGAAGAACACATCAGGAGAACGAAACAGGTGTGGAAACCACCATAAATTGTACCTTGGAGAAGTTGGTGACTTGTAATGATAGAACATTAAGATCATCATTCAAATGGACTGTCTCTGAAAGGTGTTTCTTGTTGTCTCCTTTATTGCATGCTAGCCTCCTGCTTGATGAATGGGTAAGGGAAAAAAAAAGACACAATTCCTTTAAAGGAGGAATTGCTGCCTATGAGATGTAACATTTAGAACAACATTACTAGATGATTACAGTGTATTTATAATTTGTGCACAGTCTCTCACTTCACAAAACCAGAAGAGTGGGGTTTGGGCAACTCAAGTGGTGATTCATATCTCATGATTTTAGAAGTCTAAATGTTAAGTGTGTAACTCTAAGCTGGTCTGAGCTTAGGAAAGCTCTCTTTACAGAAAATAGAGAGAAAACAGAGAGAAAAATTTGCCTCCAGAAATTGATTCATTTGGTGACCATTTTATGACTCTGTTAGATGGAGATGAATTGCCCTCTGGAGGTGCTGATTTCTCTCCACTATTGCTAAAGGGAATCCATGCTAAGCAGTTCAGATTTAGGTATTTAAAAACTAGATTTTGAAGTCACGTTGCATAAATCATACTGAAAAGATGATGTTATGTTCCAAATTTATTAGTGGAAAACAAGGCCAGAGAATTGGTAACCTATGGAAAAACTGCAAGTACCAAATTTATTAAAGAAAGCAACAGTTATATCACCATCATTAGAATTACATTCTATTTTAACTTATTGAATAGGCCCATGGGAATAGGAAGATAATTTCTTATGCCAAGGATTCTCAAGGCTTTCTTTCATAGTTACTCATTTCTGGGCTTACAACTCAAGTGATCCCTAATTTGAGAACTAAGTCCCTTTTTTTGCTTATTGCGTTCTTCACCCTCCATCAGTGATCAGCCTACCATCATTGGGGTCTCCAGGGTTGTTCTTGTCAGCTACTTCTCTCTGCTGTTAGTATATTTGTTATTGGCACTTTACTGATCCTTAAAGTCACCTAGGCTGATGTGAGCCTGACAAAATGGCTGTCTCATGCCATCTGCTTGATCTCAGTCACTTTCAGCTGTGATTTAAACCTCATAGATAAGGTACTTCTATCCCAGCAAAGTGGTCTAAGTTTTATTTTTCTACCGTGTTTTCTAAGTGAAACTAATTCCACTACAAGGAACTCTGATAATACGGAAAACTCATCAGCTTTAATACACCTATACACACCCAATAAGTGCGAAACCTGTTGAGAATTGTGTATGCATTTTTCTTGGCATAACCTCCCATCCAAAAGGATTGAAAGGAAAGATTAAGCAATGATCATACAGGTGTTACATGAGGAGAAGGAAGGCATTTGGAGCAATGGCCAAATACAATCTGAACAAGAGGAACTACAGTGTCTGAAGACCTGGGCACGTCCTCACCATGGGAATCCAAATCTGCAGATGATGTGTTCTTGCAAGCCAGAAGAGTTGGTTGACTCCAGCCTTGTTCCTGTAGTGAGTGTGGGAGGGAGGATGGTGCAGAGAGAGGTGGCTGTACGTATATCACCTCTATAGTTCTCTCCATTTTCTCTCAGAGAGGAGAAAAGGTCAAAAGCCAATGTGTCCTTCCCAGACTCAGGCCCCATCACACACACCAAAATCTAGCAGAGAAGGAAGATCAATACCTTCCTCCATTTTATTTGCCAGTGAAGCTAATTTAGCACTGGTACTACCTCACTTACAACTTGAGCTTTGATACACTGGGGTTGCAACAAACCTGGATGATAAACAGGTTTTCTTTGCAAGGCTGAGCATGAAAATGAATCAATTTTCTGGTCCTCTTTCCATTCTGTGAGAAGAAAAAGGGTATGATCTGCTTTACTGACTCCCTGGGGTTAATGTAATGGAACACACTTTCAGTGACGGACAATGCTGTCCATCCCCTCCCAAACTCCAGAAGAATCTGCTACAGTCCTGCTCTGGGGATTAACATGACCAATGTGATGAGGTGGGCTCTTTCTCGTAGAGACTAATGGCTAAGAGCAAACAGACATGTGTTTGAGGTTAGAAATTCGATGGGGATGACCATGGCTTCTGATGCGTACTGTGGCATGTCACCCCAAAGGCTCAAACCCACATGAATGCCTGTCACTACCAGGATAGCACACCACCTCTTAAGGAGGTACAGTGTTTTGTCTTAACCAGGTTTCTAAGCCACTCAATGTATGTAAATTCCCAACGGAAAGCTACATCTGCCTTCTTGCACATTTCTGCCTTCAGGAAAGTTTTCTCTCAGCTTAATTTGCTTCATTAAAGTGAAACACCCCCACACATATACACAGGTAATTCATATGAAATGCATCAGAATTTTTTCTTCCAGGGACATTTGCATTGAAATGGCACTTCTGCTTTGATAGCAGGTGTACAATGAACAAATTTTTCTACAGGATGTTCCCCGTACGCATCTATCCAAGTTGCATTTGTTTACAATAAAAATAACCTGGACTCTTTCATGCTTCTGTTGGCACTACAGAACCACAGAAAAGTGGTCTGCATTGCTTGGCTGTCATGATTAATGCATTTCAAAACATAAAATAAAAATTAGTTGCTTAGAAATATTACATATTTTCATTTTTTCCATATTTTTAAGATGAACAATTCAACAGAGACTAAGCAAATTAATGAGGACAACCGTTCTTATTCTGTATTTTCCACACATGAAAATATAAAACTACAGTAACACAGGCTGTAAAGTAATAGAAAAGTAAACCGTAAGTTGTGTCTAAACCTTGCCTGGCTCAAAGCAGGATAATTCCCATATGATGATCCGTATCTGATTCCTAAAAAACCTGTCTTTAAAACACTGTATTGACAGATACCCCACACCTCCCCTAAACTGTGTCTCAATATTCTCATCATAGGAAAATTCCTAAATTCGGAATCTTCCGTGCTATAGTTTAAGCCCATCTCTTGTCCTATCCAGCAGGTCGAGGGAGGTGATTCTGCTGCTCTGCTCTCCTCTGGTGAGACCCCACCTGCAGCCCTGTGCCCAGCTCTGGGCCCTCAGCACAAGAAGGACATGGACCTGTTGGAGCGGGTCCAGAAGAGGGCAACCAAAATGATCTGAGGGCTGGAGCACCTCTCCTATGAGGACAGGCTGAGAGAGTTGGGGTTGTTCAGCCTGGAGAAGAGGAGGCTGCGAGGAGACCTTAGTGCGGCCTTGCAGTACTTAAAGAGGGCTGATAGGAAGGATGGGGGCAATCTTTTTAGCAAGGCCTGTTGTGACAGAACAAGGAATAATGGATTTAAACTAAAGAAGAATAGATTTAGACTAGACATCAAGAAGAAATCTTTTACAGTGAGGGTGGTGAGGCACTGGCACAGGTTGCCCAGAGAGACGGTGGAGGCCCCATCCCTGGCACCATCCCAGGCCAGGCTGGACGGGGCTCTGAGCACCCTGGGCTGGTTAAAGCTGTCCCTGGCACTGCAGGGGTTGGGCTGGGTGGGCTCTAAAGGTCCCTTCTAACCTGAAGCATTCTATGATTCTATGCTTCTATCCATCAGGGCTATGGAGAAGACTATCCCCTTTGTCCCTGCAAAGGGACTTTCAGACTCTCTAGTATGTTCGTTCTCATTTTCCTCTTCCTTAGGCTAAACAATGAAAATTCCTGCCATCTCTTTTCACTGAATTTTCCTGAGCCCTGACTCTTTAAATTAATGTATTTTGGACTCTGTTGAGTGGCTCTTCCATTTTCCTGGATTGTGGAGTCCAATAGTTGACATTACACTCTTGCCAAGTTCTTAACATTGGTGAATAGTTTGGCAGGATAATTCAGGCTATTTTTCTTACATCCAGGTCTGGTCATGAATACCATTTGGCAGGCCCTGTCTCTGGAGTACCAACACAAGCTTCTCCTTTATGAACATCTCTGGGTTATGGTGATGCCATTGAAGGCAGCTCAGTATTCAGTTTAATGGTATATAAGCATATAATTATGTTTACACACATATATTTACACTAACATCGTATCTTTGGATTGCAGATTACACATAGAATCATAGAATGGTTTGGGTTGGAAGAGACCTTTAAAGATCACCTAGTTCCAACTTCCATGCTGTGGGCTGGAACATCTTCTGCTAGATTAGGTTGTTCAAAGCCCCATCCAACCTGACCTTGAACACTTCCAGGGATGGGGCATCCATAGCTTTTCTGTGCAACCTGTTCCAGTGCCTCAACGCCCTCCTGGTACACACACACACAACCTGACCAACAACGTCTCCTGTCTTCAGACCATACATGTCCTTATGCTAACTACCTTTTTAGCAAGCATAAGCCATCACTGACTCTAGTTCATCCATTTTAATGTCTTTTCCTCAAAAGTTGTTGTCTCACTTGTTAATTCCCATCCTGTCCATGTAAAGTCAGTTATTACTGATAAAGGTGACTATATTGCACTTGTTCCTACTACAGTTTTCTTTCTTTCAGACGATTTTTTTCTGTGTGGTGATATTTATGAACGTGAACCCTGTCCTCCAGTGTTCTTGACATCCCTCTCTACTTTGTGCTTGCCAATTTAATGAACAAACTCTCTTTTTGATCATTCAGGTCATCGAAAAAGCATCAAAGGCAGAACAGAACCCTACAGAATCTATGTGATGTATATTTGCATTTTGATATTACACTCCTGATAGCTACTCCTTGGAAGGGTATAGAGTGGCATTATTCCCAGTCTGTAATAATTTCACCGAGACCAGCTTTTCCTTAATTTGTTATGAAACTGTCATGAGAAATAGTGTTAGAAGCCCTACTGATGCCATAGTATATCTCATCAATTTTTTTTCTTTCCTGTTCACAAAGTGCACAAGAAAAATTAGACTTTGCTAACATGATTTCCGCTTGACAAATCCACACTTGTCAGTTACTCATCTTTTTGCAATTATGATGAGAGAGGTTTAATTGTCATGCTCTATTCTGAAGGGATCCAAACCCCTAAGGAGCACACACTGTATTTTCAAAAGCTACTTAGTCACTTAAGAATGGAAATTCTTTTGACTTGCAGTGAGACATGTGCCCCATGATCAAAGTGCCATGTGGATGAATTCTGAACACATGTCAGGAGTGGGAAGATGTGGGAAGTATATGGCAGTGGGGGCAATTTTAAGCCTTGATATCCAGCAAACACTTCACTCTTGGTATAGTCACTGTGTGGAGCTACGGAGGTCCTGCTGCACTCTTTGGCTTCCTGGGCATTAGTAATTTTAGATGCTCAGCTCTTTTGGAAAACAAGACTAAAGCTATGTTGGCAGGGCAATTTAAAGGTGATCATGCAGCGAGGGTATATATTTCCAAGGTGGTATTAAAATAGCTGACAGGGGTGTTAGCACAGGAACGGAGATTTGTATTATTCAGGACTTTTAGAAGGATTTTGCAAGTCTTAATGAAAACTATTGACCTTGAGTCATGAGAAAGACTAGTGCTGGAGAAAACTGCTTTAATATTACACTAGATATGTTTACAGGAGCTATTATCATGCCTTTGGACTGTGGTGTAGAAATAACCTAAATCATCACTCTTCACTTGTGTCCTTCTTACTTTACAGAGCAAGACCAAGTGTTTTCCTTCCATGCTTTCTCAGATACACAATAGAAATCTGCAGTTACATCCCAATTTCATTACCATGCCCCAAAGATGGCATGGCAGGCCAGCCTAAAGAATATTTAAGCCCAGACCAACTATAATGAAATAACTGACCTCCAATCTTCTATGCCTTTACTCCAGCTGAATTTTCAGCTTTCATAGCCCTGTGCCTCTTCTCTAAGCCCCGTTTCATGCTGGCTTCTTGGCTCAGGAGTGTGTTGACTCTGTTCTCTGCATAATTTCAACACTTGGAGTCATTACTCCAGTCCTGTCTAAGTTTTTCTGCTCTAAATATTGGTCATGATTACACCGATTGACAACCTAGGCTGTTAAGTCAGCCAAAGGAGGAATGGGGAGAGGACTAAAGCACGTAGGGAGATATTCTTACGTGCTACATGAAATCTGGCCACTCCTTCATTACCTTGGACGACAGGCTCAGAAGCTTCAGTATAAGTGTACAAAAGAGTTCTGGTTCTGCTTTCCTCCTTTTTGTCAGGGTTGTAGGCTATCTAGTCTACAGATTTTATCAGGTTCTTACTTACGGACACTATTGTTATTTGGTCTTTTTGCTTATTTGTCTTACCACTAAATATTCTGTACTAAGGAAAGACAATGTCAGGAGACTCACTGTAATCAGACAAAATGATTCCTTGCAGATAAATACAGCTAGAGAAAGGATACCTGGACTTGGAAAAAAAGGCTATAAGTCTCCAGAGGATTTAAATTCGAGTTGAGCAGATTTTCTCTTTCAAGAAAATATTGTATACTTGTTTGGTTTTTAGTTTTTTGGGGTTTGGGGGTTTTTTGGTGGGTTGTGTTTTTTGGTGGGCGAGGGGGGAAAGGGTTTGTTTGTTTTCCCTTCTGGTTTTTGTTTGTTTGTTTGTTTGTTTTTCTGTTACACTTCCAGAGCCTGAAAAGGTATGTTTGACTTGGGAACAAGGCAGCTAACCTCAAGCAATCCTATGCAAAATGCCTAAACACGCTCTGGAATCATGATGGACCAAATACTCAATGAGAGTAAAAGGGCCAGGTGAATTTCCCATCCAGGACTGTGTGACCAAAGTGAAGCTGGGCAGCATGCAACAGGACGGAAGATGTATTGGGTTGTCAGTGTTGCCACATGCCAACTTTTAGCTATTCACAAGTTTAATGTCTAGCTGAAGGCAGCCTTCTCTGCTTCATGTGAAATAAGAGAAATGGGCACCTATGGAGGGCACTTCACACCATCCTATATAGGATCTAATGTATTTCTCTCTACTGATTACTGAGGGAATCTCATTCCACATCTAATCTTCTGCTTCTGAAACAATTGTATTTATCAGTTAATCAAACTCTATCTTAAAATTAACTAGACCGGTTGCCGTCTCAAACCTACTAAAAGGTTGGTCTGGAATCTGTTCTGTAGTTAAAAATACCTAACAAAGTGTAGCCTAAATTTATTGGAGACCAGTTTAAATCCATTTGTTCCTGTACCAGAAATGCCATTCTTGTCTTTTTCCAATAATTAGGAAAAATTACTAACACAGTCAATCATTCTCAAGCTGAGAAATGGAGCAACATAAAAGCAAAAAGAAATAACTGAATGGATTGTGTGTGCTAGGAAAGTCAAGTTTTTGCCTTAAGATTTTCTTTTATTATGCTGAAGTCAATAATGAGATCATGAAAGGCAGAGCTAATCTTCCCTACTCCTTTGAAATTGTATTTTTAGGTTAGGTTTTCCTTTCTTTAGGGGAAGCTTTTCAGAAACTGTGACTTTGTTTTATTCTGTTAGCTCATATTTGAATGTTTGTCATTCCACACATGGAAGTTTCTTCTATGAATTACACAGATTCATAGTGGTTACCTTAACAGCACTTCCAGAAATCTGTTAGAAAGATATAAAGAAGTGAGTGCCTTGTTCTTTCCTTATTCTGATGCTTTCATATTAATGCAGTGACAGAGAAGGTTAATTAAAGATGAGGAATGGTGGTGTATCTTACATCTTGCTGCAGTGAACAATTTATGGGACTAGATTTCCAGCTGATTTAAATTGTTGTTGCTCTCCTGAATAAAGAGATATGATAATGTGGGTCAGCAGAACTCTAGGGACAGAATCTGCCTTTCAACTTGTTACAGAATGTACAGTAATTAGTGTCCATGAGAAAAGAATAAAATATATGTGCAAGGAATGATAGCAATTGATATCAATATTGACGAGTCATAGAAAAGCTCCTTCTCTGTTCTTTTCCATTTTCAGAGTGGTGTGCTGAGATTATATTGAAATATCTTAATTCCTTATATATATTAGGGTATAGGGGAGAAAAAGGCAGTGTAGAAATGAAAAACTTTAAGACCTGATTTTCACAGAAGTCACATTTATTCTGAAGTAAGACATACTCTATGTTTGGCATATTTCATAATTTACAGGCAGAGACCTAGTCTAAGCTGACCACTGGAAAAAAAAAATTGCAATGTGTGTGAGAGATGGAAAAAGGTATCCAGTCATTTTAGATTATTTAATTTACCCTTAAATATAACCTGTTAACTTTGTCTTTCCTTTGGAGCTTGTTATTTTCAAAGTTTACATCAGACAGTAATTAGGGATTGTCAATCATTTAGACTTCTGAAAGAATCCAACCAAGACAAAAGAAATAGTTGGAATCTTCAAAAAATAAATGTACATGGCTTGAACTCTCAAAGCATGTCTTATGCTGTGGTGCAACAGGACTTGACTTTGCCCATCAGCATTCCTTCCAAAAGATTTGCCTACTGACATTTACGTGGTGAGGTGGCATTTGCTTTTAGGAGATGTGTTTGGTGTCATGTATTCTTTGCGGTGACTCTTTTCCAATGGCATGTAAAGGTCATTTCAGTAGAGCAGGGTGCATTTGTAAACTTCCCGAGAAAGAGATTCTGGGCATGAAGCATCCACTGAATAGTTAAGTATGCTTCTGATCTGGAAACTGCTGCTTTTATTTTTTTCTCCCTGCCTGCCTCCCTGCCCCCCCTTTTTTTTAATATCAGTGTCTTTTTCCATGAAGCTTGCAGGATTAAAATTATACCAAAGAAAGTGTTTCTGCATTGTAGTACTGCACTGTTTCTTAAAAAAAAAAAAAAAAAGGAAATGCATCTTAACTGGAAAATGGTAAGTTAATTTTAGTTGTGAAAAGCCCATGTTTTTGATGGTTTGATTACTTCCATTACCCATGAAGCACTCTGCCTTAATGAGATGGTGTTTTCTAGTACACAGTGCAAATGCTCAGTGATGAGTGTTAGCCAAGGTTGAACTGAATGGCTCACTCCTGCACTTTACAGACGTCTTCTCAGAGGATATGAAGGTTAGGTTTGAGACTTTAGGCTCTGAATCAGCAGGTAAACTGGCCAGCTGCTGTTGCATTCATATCCAGAGGCACTGGGAGGAATGGAGAGGAGGAGGAGGAACAGAGAGAGTAATATTTTGAAACATCTATGACTTGATTCAGCTGCCCTATATAGGCATCGAATGCCTTTATAGATATCCCTGATCTTCCCATCTGTCAGTCTAAAAGGTTGCAGGTCCTGTTTTATTACTGTCAGCTCTTCTGGGTGCTTCAGAAACCCTATGGTGTTTCAAATGGCCTTATGAAATTTTGTATTATAGACAACTAAATTGAATTGTTTCATTTACGCTTTTTAACTCTGGTTGTCTTTATACCAGTTAGGTATATTAAATCATGTTGATACCAATGAACTATTTAATAAATGATCAATACAAAAGGTCAGTAGCATCAATAGATCCTGGAAAGTTATTAAGTTCATTTGAAAGTATCAACTTGTTTGTAAATTGAATCATGCTGTAAGATCCACTGGTTATATTGACTGGGTTTTTAATGGGTGTCATAAGAATCTAAATGCCTAACTTATGTGTAGATATCTGCATCTATTGCTTAAATCCAGATATCTGAATCTTGAGCTGAATATCCACCAAGGATTCTTTCTCCTTTCTTCCTCTCTGTTCCCAGATAATGGAATACCCTGAACCCTGGCAGCTACTTGACTAAATTCACATTGCAATGGGTCCTCATGTAGGATTTGCCTTGCCAGGCTCACCTTATCAGGGGTTTTGTCCCCTGATGGCTGGTACACGTAAGGCCCAAGCTGAAAATTATAAAAATATCCCTAAGGTTCTGACTTAGAACCAACCTGAAAAAATGTCAAAATATTCCTGGAAAACAGATAAAAAAAACCTAAAAAGCATGACTTATTTATTCACTTATGACTCTGATTGTATCTCCAAAGAAATAATAGAGCAAATGCCAGCCAAGACTGGTCAGTCAGTTTTCTTAGTACAGAAAGCTTCACACATGTGTGTGCTGGCCACAAACAGAAAAGACAGCAACTACAGCTCTTCTGGGGTATTAGTATCTCAGGTCATGAATCCCCTGGAAGAGAGGATGGAAATATTTCCCCTCATTTGTATAGTGCTGTACAGCTAGTGTCAAGAATACAGTGTAGAACTCTACATCCCCAAAAGGTGCACATCTCTCTGTCAATCCCATGAACTTGTCTTTCGGGAGACTCCAGAAAATCAGGTATTACTGCAGTCAGGCAGTAGGAAAAAGAACCACTTAGTAACAGACTAATTCTAGGTAACTCTTACTTCTTGTGACCTGACTGTGGAGAAATAGGTTACACCTCCATGAGTAAAGCTGAAACTAGCTGCTCATTGTGCTAGCAATTCATTCTTGCTCAGAGAATGCATACAAACCCTTTATTTTACACTTCTTTATACTGTGTCTAGAGACGCAATGTAATTAACAGCAGGTACTTATATGACATCAGAACATCTGCAGTTTTGCCCAAAAGGCATCATTTAAGAGGCATGAGAACTTTCTTCAACTACATTTAAGTTGAAGTCAAATTATTTAGCAGCTGATGAAGAGAAAAAAAGAAATGAGCAGAAGAACCAGGTAATGAATTTATAGCAATAAAGTTTATTCATCTATGGAATGAAATATAAACAGGCTGCATGTCTGGGAGGAAGTGTCATTTTAAAAGGCTTAAATGTGAAATCAATCCATTGGTGGAACTATTCTCAACCTGGTTTCTTAGCATTAGTCAGTTTTGTTAAGTCATTAAAAAAAATAAAATCTGAAAGCTCCCAACAACAGCTTCTGCAAATTGTTTCTGTTATTGCTGCCTTGGAAACACCATTACAGATACCCTAATCTTGTAGGATTTATATCAGGAAATATTTTTTTTCCCCCCTTATTTTCCACTGGGAAACCAGAAAGATGGAACCAGAAGAGATGTTCAAGTTACAGCAAGTAATCAAAGATGCCAGAAAATGCTTTTAGAAGGTGGATTAAATTTACTATAATATGTAAGCATACCCCAAAGTTGTATTTATTATACAAAAAAATGTCAATCTTCTAAAATTAGGTCATTACAAAAAATGAGTTGTCTCTGATTCTCTTTTCCCTCTAAGATGACGAAATGGTACCAGTTAGTAAAAAGAATCTTCTCTACCTAAACCCTAAGGACAACATTATCCTCCCACACATCAGGGTATATATCATTACAAGTCTCAAACCCAACAATACAGCACATGCTGCTGGGGTGAGGGGCGTCACTTTTCTAGAGAGCAGCAGTTATCCCCAAATGTGAACCCCCTGAAATGTTAGTTGGGAAATCTTTATGAAAAAATCCTTGCAGTCACTTGGCACAGCGGTCAGAATGAATGTTTTTCTCTGCTTTGCTCCTATCTGCTTTCTCTCCCACAACCTTTGTTGCTGTGCTATCTCAATGTCAATTTACAGCAGAGCAGCCAAAGCGTGTAAAATACGTCTAGGTAAAGTCAGATAAAACCCTCTGTTGTGGTTACAGGGGAAGGATGCATGAGCAGCTCAATTACATCTATCAGCTGAGTGAGTATAGCTGAATGCATTCAATTTGAAATGCTACCGCTTTCAGCTGCTTTCTCAGTCCAGTTGGTGAGGAGCACTGATTCCACGAAGCGTCACCAGACCAGAATGCCTCATCTGTTCCAGCGCAAGGTCTGATACAGCTTTTTTGTTCGCTTTAATCTGTTTACATGTTCCCCAACTGCTCTGCAGTAGTGATGGCCTCTGGCAGAAGTGGAGAAACACCTGGAAATGTGCCAACCATCGTCTGAAGTCACGCGGGCCAACACCCAAGGAGTGCTCGCTCTTAGTTAATACACTTCAGCTGACAGATGGTTACTTATTACCCTGCTGGCACTTGATTGTGAGTTTTGTGTCGAAGCAAAAAAATGTGGTGACTGGGGCAGATGGATCCTATGCAAATATAAAACATACACAAACTCCACACATGAGGAGGTCTGAAGTTTGAAATAATGAAGGGCATGAGACTCTTGTGTGTGGAGATGTTAGCTGGGATTACCACGATATGTGAAAACTAAAGCAGAATAAATATTTGTGATGAATACCATACAGAAATGCTTCCACAAAGGCATAGCCTGGAAAAGAAGCCCTCCTATGTAAAAGCATTTCATGTTTTCAGTATTTTCATATTAAAAAAATGCAATGAACATGCACTTCTAATTTTAAGTGAAACATGAGTAGGTATCAATGTCACTTGCTCAAACCACATGAGGTATGTCAGATCTGAACTTGCACACATCAGGTACAGCTGAGACCGATTTATACAAATTGTGGATGCAGGCAAGAAAGAGCAGCTACCCTGAGCTATTAGTTGTTAATCTATGCTACAAACCTTCAGACTTTGCTACCGAGAACCTTTCTCTGGGATTGGTGCTTATTTTCCTTGATAAACTCAGCATCTAGTTGCACAGTGAGGATGTTGATTGTATTCTTGGGGGGGGGGGGGGAGGGGGAAATCACAGAAATTCCCAGAACCTCTCAGATCACAGTAAGAGACAACTCCTGGATGAGCAAGCTTGCACCACAGGTAATTAAGAGAACGAAGAGAGAGAAATGAAAGAGAGTTGTGCTGAACTACGTATGAAACATAGAAATCAAAGTTTCTATATTACAGGCAACCACTGGGAATCAACCTGAACTTTCCTTGAGCCCAAGAGCAGTGACCTGGCTGTTGTGTCTCTACTGCAACTTCAGACTTTCCTGTTACAGCCTACAAAAATCCCCAGGGAGGCCAACAGTGGTTGCAGCAGTTAATAAGGACGTAAAAGAACCTGAAGAGATCAGAAGCGTGGCAAAAGATGCAATTTGGCTGTTGTGTGATCTCAGCGGGATTTTTGCCTTTGACCTCCGTAGGAGATAGAATTATTTCAGATCCTGCTAGATGGTTTACACTGTGTTTGTGGAACTTTAACATGTCTATGCCACAAAGAGATGAAGGAAAAACAAATGATGCTAGTGGTATGTAATGGGAAAAGAAAGATGTGATGTGTCCTGGTTTCGGCTGGGATAGAGTTAATTTTCTTCCTAGCAGCAGGCATAGTGCTGTGTTTTGGATTTAGTAGGAGAAGAATGTTGATAACATGCTGATGTTTTTAGCTGTTGCTGAGTACTGCTTATGCTAGTCAAGGACTTTTTCAGCTTCCCATGCTCTGCCAGGCGCACAAGAAACTGGGAGGGGGCACAGCCAGAATAGTTGATCCAAACTGACCAAAGGGCTATTCCATACCATATGACGTCATGCTCAGTATAGAAACTGGGGGGGGTGGCCGGGGAGCAGCGATCGCTGCTCGGGAACTGTCTGGGTATCGGTCGGCGGGTGGTGAGCAATTGCATTGTGCATCACTTGCTTCGTGTATCATTATTATTATTATCATTATTATACTGTTACTATTAGCATTACTATTTTACTTTATTTCAATTATTAAACTGTTCTTATCTCAACCCAGGAGTGTTTCTCACTCTTACTCCTCCGATTCTCTCCCCCATCCCATCGGGGTAGGGGGAGTGAGCGAGCGGCTGCATGGTGCTTAGTTGCTGGCTGGGGCTAAACCACGACAGTCCTTTTTGGCGCCCAACGTGGGGCTCGAAGGGTTTGAAATAACAACAGATTAACCAGAGTGTATTAAGGAGTCTGTTAACAGTTGCCGGTCACGATATTAGTTCTTCTGATCTGCACCATGTTCTTTTTTTTGCAGCACGCGTTAAAGCTTGCTGTCAGTTTGTGTAGTGTGCTATGCTCTGCAGTGATTCATGATCTTTTGCTTGGGAGGCTCCTTATCAAAACCCTGACCTTGAGCATTCTTTGGTATTTGGGTTTCATACAGAAGTCACTACTGTACTTCGGGTACTACCTCATAGAGAGAGTTAGCAATTATACTTCTTACTCTGAGAGGCTTGTTGTGGAGGAAATACAGAATGGCACCTTTGCTGCTTCTTCTATGATGTTTCCTCCTTCATTACAACAACTTTCCTGTATCTTGAACACCCCTGGGCAGTTAAGATACTTCTATTGATAATTCTTGGGAATGTTGTTTCCGTTTTGATAAAGGTCAGTAAGCAGTTTAAAAATACCATCCAGAGATCTACCCCAAGGCTGGATAGTTATGAGTGGCAGGGTGTGTGGGAACGTATGCGCAAGTACCTAGGGCAGTGGGGACCTCCAGTGTTTTGGAACTTCACCCCTGAACAAGTGCAGAATCCTGAAGAATTAGTAAAGTATTTGGAAGAAGTATATTGTCACCCTGGTAGTTCCAGAGAGACACAAATCATTGCAACATGCTGGGGACTGGCCCATGCCTATCGAGCCGTGGTCAACGCTAATCAGTACCCTCAAAAGAAAGAGAAGGTCTCTGGATCTGATGACAAAACAACAAGCACTGTGGCTACTCAAACCTCCACTACAGGCCCTGCGGCTACTCCAACCCCCACTACAGGCCTTGCAGCTACTCAAACCCCTGCCCCAGGCACTGTGGCTACTCCAGCCACAGCCATGAGCACTGCGGCTACTCAAACCCCAGTGACAGACACTGTGGCTAAACCAGAGAACCAACCTGCGCCGGTATCAGTTGCCCCTATACAGAAGAAAAAATACACGAGGAAATCAGTTCGTTTAGTAAGGGATGAAGATGAACCAGGGCCATCACGAGAACCAGAGGAGGAAGAACCCATAAATGAGATGGTGACCACCCGATCCCTATCCCTGAGTGAGCTGCGAGATATGCGAAAAGATTTCGGTCGTCATCCAGGCGAGCACATCATCACCTGGCTGCTCCGATGCTGGGATAATGGGGCCAGTAGCCTGGATTTAGAGGGTAGGGAAGCCAAGCAGCTGGGATCCCTTTCCAGGGAAGGGGGCATTGACAAAGCAATTGGAAAAGGGGCAAAACCGCTCAGCCTCTGGAGGCGACTTCTGTCAAGCGTGAAGGAAAGGATCCCTTCAAGGAGGATGTTTTATACCGCCCAAGCAAATGGACCACCGTAGAGAAAGGTATCCAGTACCTGAGGGAATGAGGCGTGCTGGAGGTGATTTACAGTGACCTGAATGATGAGCGGTTAACCAAAGACCCAGATGAAGTCAGGTGCACACAATCTATGTGGCGGAAGGTGGTACGGAGCGCACCAGCATCGTATTCCAACTTGTTGGCAATACTAGCCTGGAAAGACGACGAGGCACCAACGGTGGATGAAGTGGCTAGACAACTCCGGGACTACGAAGAAAAGCTCTCTTCCTCCCTACAGGCCTGTGTCTCAGCTGTGGAAAAACTGTGCCAAGAGTTCCAACAATTCAGAGAGGATCTGTCCTACTCCCCACCTGCACGGACCAGTGTCTCAGCCATTAGGAGTCAACGTCCCTATGCTCAAGAGAGAGGGTATAGAGGATACACACCACGGGGCACCCTGTGGTTTTACCTGCGTGATTATGGAGAAGACATGAGAAAGTGGGATGGAAAACCCACCTCAACCTTAGAGGCACGGGTGCGTGAGTTGCAAGGAAAAACTATTAGAAAAGGCGGTTCTCCCAGGAAAATTGCAGCTCCAGTTTCCAGTGAGCAGTTCCCCAGACAGAGTAAGAGGGCTAATTTTACTTCCGACCTTGATCAGGGGACTTTTGATTCACATTTACAGGAAGTGAACAGCGAATACTGTGACCAGTGTTAGAGGGGCCCTGCCTCCAGCCAGGTGGAGGAAAGGGACAACCGGGTTTACTGGACTGTGTGGATTCGATGGCCTGGAACGTCAGACCCACAGGAGTATAAGGCTCTAGTGGACACTGGTGCACAGTGCACGCTAATGCCATCAAACTATAGAGGGGCAGAACCCATTTGTATTTCTGGAGTGACAGGGGGATCCCAACAGCTAACTGTACTGGAAGCTGAAGTGAGCCTAACTGGGAATGAGTGGCAGAAGCACCCCATTGTGACTGGCCCAGACGCTCCGTGCATCATTGGCATAGACTACCTCAGGAGAGGGTATTTCAAGGACCCAAAAGGGTACCGGTGGGCTTTTGGTATAGCTGCTTTGGAGACAGAGGAAATTAAACAGTTGTCCACTTTGCCCGGTCTCTCAGAGGACCCTTCGATTGTAGGGTTGCTGAAGGTTGAGGAACAACAGGTGCCGATTGCTACCACAACTGTGCACAGGCGGCAATATCGCACCAACCGAGACTCCCTGATTCCCATCCATAACCTGATTCGTCGACTGGAGAGCCAGGGAGTGATCAGCAAGACTCGCTCACCCTTTAACAGTCCCATATGGCCAGTGCAAAAGTCTAATGGGGAGTGGAGACTAACAGTGGACTATCGTGGCCTGAACGAAGTTACACCGCCGCTGAGTGCTGCCGTGCCAGACATGCTAGAACTTCAATATGAACTGGAGTCAAAGGCAGCTAAGTGGTATGCCACAATTGATATTGCTAATGCATTTTTCTCCATCCCTTTGGCAGCAGAGTGCAGACCCCAGTTTGCTTTTACCTGGAGGGGTGTTCAGTACACCTGGAACCGACTGCCCCAGGGGTGGAAGCACAGCCCCACCATTTGCCATGGACTGATCCAGACAGCACTGGAACAGGGTGAAGCTCCAGAACATCTGCAGTACATTGATGACATCATTGTGTGGGGCAACACAGCAGAAGACGTTTTTGAGAAGGGAAAGAAAATAGTCCAAATCCTTCTGAAGGCTGGTTTTGCCATAAAACAGAGTAAGGTCAAGGGACCTGCACAGGAGATCCAGTTTTTAGGAATAAAATGGCAAGATGGACGTCGTCAGATCCCAATGGATGTGATCAACAAAATAACAGCTATGTCCCCACCAACTAGCAAAAAGGAAACACAAGCTTTCTTAGGTGTTGTGGGGTTTTGGAGAATGCATATTCCAAATTACAGCCAGATCGTAAGCCCTCTCTATCAAGTGACCCGGAAGAAGAATGAATTCAAATGGGGCCCTGAGCAACAACAAGCCTTTGAACAAATTAAACGTGAGATAGTTCATGCAGTAGCCCTTGGGCCAGTCCGGGCAGGGCAGGATATTAAAAATGTGCTCTACACTGCAGCCGGGGAGAATGGCCCTACCTGGAGCCTCTGGCAGAAAGCACCAGGGGAGACTCGAGGTCGACCCCGAGGGTTTTGGAGTCGGGGATACAGAGGATCCGAAGCCCGCTATACTCCAACTGAGAAGGAGATACTGGCAGCATATGAAGGGGTTCGAGCTGCTTCAGAAGTGGTTGGTACTGAAGCACAGCTCCTGCTGGCACCCCGACTGCCGGTGTTGGGCTGGATGTTCAAAGGGAGGGTCCCCTCTACACATCATGCAACTGATGCTACATGGAGTAAGTGGGTTGCATTGATCACACAACGGGCTCAAATAGGAAACCCCAGTCGCCCAGGAATCTTGGAAGTGATCATGGACTGGCCAGAAGGAAAAAACCTTAGAATATCACCAGAGGAGGAGGTGACACGTGCTGAAGAGGCCCCACTGTATAATAAATTGCCAGAAAATGAAAAGCAATATGCCCTGTTCACTGATGGGTCCTGTCGTCTCGTGGGAAAGCATTGGAGGTGGAAAGCTGCTGTATGGAGTCCTATACGACAAGTCGCAGAAACTGCTGAAGGAGAAGGGGAGTCGAGTCAGTTTGCAGAGGTGAAAGCCATCCAGCTGGCTTTAGATATTGCTGAAAGAGAAAAGTGGCCAGTCCTTTATCTCTATACTGACTCATGGATGGTGGCAAATGCCCTGTGGGGGTGGCTGCAGCAATGGAAGCAGAGCAACTGGCAGCGCAGAGGCAAACCAATCTGGGCTGCCGCATTGTGGCAAGATATTGCTGCCCGGGTAGAGAACCTGGTTGTAAAAGTTCGTCATGTAGATGCTCATGTACCTAAGAGTCGGGCCACTGAAGAACATCAAAACAACCAGCAAGTAGATCAGGCTGCTAAGATTGAAGTGGCTCAGGTGGATTTGGACTGGCAACATAAGGGTGAATTATTTATAGCTCGGTGGGCCCATGACGCCTCAGGCCATCAAGGAAGGGATGCAACGTATAAATGGGCTCGTGATCGAGGGGTGGACTTAACTATGGACAGTATTGCACAGGTTATTCATGAGTGTGAAACATGCGCTGCAATCAAGCAAGCCAAGCAGTTCAAGCCCCTTGGGTATAGTGAACGATGGCTGAAATATAAATATGGGGAGGCCTGGCAGATTGATTCTATCACGCTCCCACAGACCCGCCAAGGTAAGCGCTATGTGCTCACCATGGTGGAAGCAACCACGGGATGGTTGGAAACATATCCCGTGCCCCATGCCACCGCCCGGAACACCATCCTGGGCCTTGAAAAGCAAGTCCTGTGGCGACATGGCACCCCAGAAAGAATTGAGTCAGACAACGGGACTCATTTCCGAAACAACCTCATAGACACCTGGGCCAAAGAGCACGGCATTGAGTGGGTGTATCACATCCCTTACCATGCACCAGCCTCCGGGAAAATTGAGCGATACAATGGATTGTTAAAGACTACCCTGAGAGCAATGGGTGGTGGGACGTTTAAACATTGGGATACGCATTTAGCAAAAGCCACCTGGTTAGTCAACACCAGGGGATCTGCCAATCGAGCTGGCCCTGCCCAATCAAAACTTTTACGTACTGTAGAAGGAGATAAAGTTCCTGTAGTGCACATGAAAAATATGCTGGGGAAGACAGTCTGGGTTACTTCCCCCTCTGGCAAAGGCAAACCCATTCGTGGGATTGCTTTTGCTCAAGGACCTGGGTGCACTTGGTGGGTGATGCGAAAGGATGGGGAAGCCCAATGTGTACCTCAAGGGAATTTGATTTTGGGTGAAAATAGCCAATGAACTGAATTGTATAATATTAATTGCTTTATAATACTGTATGTTATCTCTTAACTATATGTTATCTCTTAACTGCATGTTAATATAATAATATAGTAGGTTAATATTAAGTATATAATACTATATATTATGATTGCTATATGCCGCATCAATGGTATTGCAGTAAGAATTGCCCAGCTTAATGAAAATGAACTTTGATGAAACCATGTTGGAATGAGAACTGACTTCAGCATGCAACAGTCCAACACTGCACACCACCTCTCCTGCTCTGAAAGACTGTGATAACAGATGGAACCCAAAGTCATGGGCTAAATGAACTCAATGGACATTTTAGAGGGATGGGCCATAGACGAAGGGAATGATATCTGTGTGTATATCAAGATAGGGAAAGCGGTGGTGATGAATTAGAACACATTGGAAAGGGGAGGGCCTGTGCATGACTTAGATGGTATAGAATAAGGGGTGGATACTGTCCTGGTTTCGGCTGGGATAGAGTTAATTTTCTTCCTAGCAGCAGGCATAGTGCTGTGTTTTGGATTTAGTAGGAGAAGAATGTTGATAACACGCTAATGTTTTTAGTTGTTGCTGAGTACTGCTTATGCTAGTCAAGGACTTTTTCAGCTTCCCATGCTCTGCCAGGCGCACAAGAAACTGGGAGGGGGCACAGCCAGAATAGTTGATCCAAACTGACCAAAGGGCTATTCCATACCATATGACGTCATGCTCAGTATATAAACTGGGGGGGGGTTGGCCGGGGAGCAGCGATCGCTGCTCGGGAACTGTCTGGGTATCGGTCGGCAGGTGGTGAGCAATTGCATTGTGCATTACTTGCTTCGTGTATCATTATTATTATTATCATTATTATACTGTTACTATTAGCATTACTATTTTACTTTATTTCAATTATTAAACTGTTCTTATCTCAGCCCAGGAGTGTTTCTCACTCTTACTCCTCCGATTCTCTCCCCCATCCCATCGGGGTAGGGGGAGTGAGCGAGCGGCTGCGTGGTGCTTAGTTGCTGGCTGGGGCTAAACCATGACATGATGAAAGTCTCTAATTTCATAACCTGCAAAAAGGGAGATTTTATTATAGGTCATAGTTTTATCTTATTACTTATTTCAAAAGTGATGCTACTATGTTAGTAAGTTATTGATCAATCAGACCACCAAAATTAAGCTCAATTCCATAAAGGAGAGCTGGTCTCACTGGTAAAATAATATATATATATATATATATATATATATATATATATATATATAAAATCCTATGAATCCTTGTATAGATTAATTGCATGTTGAATAAAAAGTAAATATACTGCAACAAGAAGTGTCCTGGGTACACAAAAGTATTATTTGCTTTAAATTCTAGCTGTTTATTGCAACAGCTCCATAAAACTATATCCACTACGCCTCAATTCATCCCTGGAAGTGTTCAAAAAACGGGTAGACGTGGCACTTTGGGACATGGTTTAGTCTAGTCTACCCTTGATTGGTTTAGTGTGGACTTGGTAGTGTAGGTTAATGGTTGGACTGGATGATCTTAAAGGTCTTTTCCAACCTAGACAATTCTATGATTCAAAATAAGACCTTAAAAAAACCCTATAAACAAGATCTTCTATTTCTTGATTGCTGATTCTGCTTGCAGGTCTTTTCTGGAAGCCTAGTTCTGGAGACATTTACATCCCTTTCTGTTTTTCATTTATAAACAGGAGACTTTTGTGGTTCATGTCGCTGTGTCATTGCCTTGACAATCCTTTTCTCTTTCTACAATGGTTCTGCAGAAAGACCCTTGCAGGTTTCACTGTGGAGCCAATAGGAGGATTGAGAAGAGATATCTGTAAACTGCTTCTGTACGAATAAGATCTGAAACACATTAGAAAATGAGTCAGCATCCTCTCCTCAGCATCCTCTTGAATATATTTTGCTCTTTCTCTCTTCTTTGTTCTCTTGCTTTTTCACACATACACTTTTCAAAGCTGTCTCAAAAGCCAGTTGCACTTAGGGCTTGATAATGTGATTTTATATAATTTCATTCTTTTTCTTCCCCTGAATTTCCTTGGTTTTTTTTTTTCCTTCCCTTTGCTTCTCTGTCACTCTTTCAGAGGGATAGATTAAGCTGTAATTTTATTTACAGTCTTATTTATGCCCCATAATTTCATTATTTTATTGTATTTGCCACAAGAATAGTAAGGGAGCATTTGCTGTTGTTTAATGTCAGCTAATTTGAACATGTCAACAGCTCTTTTTATCTTTAGGCACAGAATTTTCAGTATTTACTACAGCTGCAACAGTTCATTCTTGGGAAACATGGGAGGAAAAAGTAATTAACACAAAAAGAAAATGGTAACAAGATCAAGAAGGAAACTGAACACAATGACATGTCCAAAACAGAATATCATGGAAGCCAAAATTGATAGTGTGTGTAAAGAAAGACATTTAAAATTAGTGCAATAAAGATTTCCAAGACCCTTCATGGTACCTGCTATAGAAATATTCTCTATCCCTGAATTTGTTTCCCAGATTTTATATCTCTAAAATTTTATCTCAGATTTTTTCCACTTCTGACTTTGCTTGAAGACATGATCTCAGTTTCAAAAACACTTTCTTAAAAGGAAATGTATTTCATTTAACCCTCATGTTCTAGGCTTTCTTTGACTTTCTCTGTGGTCATTGGGGAGAAGTAGGTGTCTTCAGCCATTGTCATTTAGCTCTTCTCTCATTTCCTTAATCAAAACAAAACAAAACCATTTTTAAGTTTAGCCTAGGTTAAACTTTGAAACAGGTAGCCTGGGCAAAGTCTTAGCATGTACAATGTCCTAACATACTTTTTGGAAAGAAATAAGGTGATATTCCATCAGAATGGCTCTCAAATCCACCAAAGCAAACAGAAAAATACAAAGAAAGCAACACATAGAATGGAACAGAGCAAGGAGGAAAAGAAAACCTTCCTACCCATTATTTAAAATATGGGAGCATGAGTAATCAGGTAAGGCTATCTTCCCTAGGAGGAGAATATGTGGTTCGGTCTTTTATTGGGAGAACATGTCCTCTATGGAGAAAATAAAAACACAAAAAACATCAAATAGATGGTTAGATGCTGAGCAAGGAGAAACAAAGACAAACTTTAAGAAGGGAAAGTTCAACCACGGTTTTCTTTTTTGTTTCTCATTTTTATTTCTTGTCACTTTAACACTTTAGATGGAAATGCATTAAAAAGTCAGATGTCAGCAACAAGGGCAAGGATGTAGCAAACAATTTCAGATTGTGAGTTTGGGCAGAGGAAAAGCCAGCTAAGAGGAAACTGGCTGGCTTAAGAAAAGTGAATTATGTGTTCTCTTCTGCATGTGTGCAAAATGGTTTATAGGATATTAACCAAAGTTTGCTGACGTATGATCATTGACATGTATGTGCCAGCAATTGCTCATCTTTCTATAGGTTCACCAAAATCATTATTTTGAACAGTGCGTAAGTGCTTACTACAGGATGGTTTAAAAGATTTGCAAAATATGAGTTTTAGAAAATCTTGTACCATGTTGTGGTGTAGTCAAAGCTTTTGTTCCCCCACACTGTCACAGAAGAACTGAGATCGCTGATTGGCCACTTCTGGAGGAATTTTTCAAGACCATTGCAAATTTAGTTGCAAACTTTCCAAAACTTTAAAACAAGGATTGGGAACCTGACACGAAGTATGCAGGACTCCTGGAGATACAGTCCTCCCCCTTGTCCTAGTAATTTCACCTCAATCTCATATCTATTTCTTCAGCAGACAAACTGATCTGTCTCTTTTAACAGTAGATCTACAGACTTCTGAATGCATGTGAGAGAGAAGCATATTTAGATTTTGAAACACAGTCCAGATTTTGATAATTAAATTTTTGTCACACTTGGATTAATAATTCACTTCTGGTGTAATTGGTACAGGCTGCTTTTCAGTAAAAACAAACATGATCAGCTCATCATTTTTTTGGTACTCCAGGAAAATTGGCTTTGTTGTACACTCCTCTGTATGACAATCTATGAAGTGAACATTTTTATTGGAAAAATGCAATCTATATTAGAAATGAGGCCCCAAATCTCATGAGAAGAAGACCAGTTAAATTAAAAAACTTGCAATTTGGATAGAATTGACTGTAATTTTTTTTCTCCCAAAGGCTTCAGTTGGCTAAGATATGTGATTATCTGTCTATACTACTATCAAGGCCTGGAAATTGACTAGACATCATATGCTAGTAGAATGAACCTGAATTAATTCATGCAAATAATATAAAAAGTTATATTTTATTAATATGATATAAGAAGAGAGAAAAATAAGGTACAGTTTTGTTGTTCACTTCCCGTAGCTTTTTAGAGTCACAGCCAGTCTGTAACAGTCATTCCAGTTTTTTGCTGATGTTGCATTCTCTTAATATTTGGCGATTGTTTTAAAAATGTCTTGGCTGCTAAAATTAACAAAGCTCTGCAGATTTTCAGTTTCATGGTTCCCAGTTTACAGTAGAAAGAATAAAAAAGAATGCGAAAGAAAAGAAAAAATCAAATCAAGTCAAATCATTTTAACTCTCCTGGCTACAATGAAAAGCTTGAAAATGTGATCAGGGAACACTTTAAAAGAAAAAAAAATGTGGCAAAAAGATAGGACTTCTTTATTGTAGCAAAGAAAGACAGGTGGGAGACAGGCTGGCAGTCCTGAACATCGCAAGGTAAATACCAGGAAGGAGAAGACTGCTCTGGACGGAGGGAGTAAAGGCAGAGAAACACATGAACATTATCGGCAAGTTAGAAGAAAATTTCTAGTCATCAGAACATTGGTTTCCTGAAAAGACTCATATGGGAGCCTTGCAAGTAAAAAAAAGTTCTGTTGCTTTGAAGAATGAAGATATGTGAGAACAATTGCACTGCAAGGTGGGTCCTGGTGCTCAACACTGAGATGCCAGAGAGCACATGCCTCCTTTTTATCTTATCTTTTATTATAAATTCATATTTTATGTATACTTATGTATACCTTTTATGTAACAAATTAAAATTTATATTTCTCCCCCTCCTTTTATGATACTTAAGTCAGTACCACAGGTTTTGCCTTTTTTTTGTTTTGTTTTTTTAATTGGCAAAACTGAATGGACATTTAGTCATAGGGTGTCGGGGTTCAGCCCCAGGCAGCAGCTCAGCACCACGCAGCCGCTCGCTCACTGCCCCTGCCCCGATGGGATGGGGGAGAGAATCGGAGGAGTGAGAGTGAGAAACACTCCTGGGGTGAGACAAGAACAGTTTAATAATTGAAATAAAGTAAAATAGTAATGCTAATAATAACAATATAATAATGATAATAATAATAACAATACACAAAGCAAGTGATGCCCAATGCAATTGCTCACCACCCGCTGACCGATACCCAGCCCGTCCCCGAGCAGCGATCGCTGCTCCCTGGCCAACCCCCCCCAGTTTCTATACTGCCCATGACGCCATATGGTATGGAATGGCCCTTGGGGCAGTTTGGATCAACTGTCCTGGCTGTGCCCCCTCCCAGCTCCTTGTGCCCCTGGCAGAGCATGGGAAGCTGAAAAGTCCTTGACTGGCATAAGCAGCACTGAGCAACAACTAAACCATCAGTGTGTTATCAGCATTCTTCTCATCCTAAATCCAAACCACAGCACTGTGCCAGCTACTAGTAAGAAAATTAACTCTATCCCAGCCGAAACCAGGACACAGGGTTAAAGCTGTTTTTACTGTATTTCTTAGCTGAACAAAGAAACTATTGAGATAAGGAAATTCAGAATAGTGAACTCTTTCAGTGGTAACCTCTTGTGCTTTTAAGGACACATGCTCTCTTTCTTTTTTCTACCGACCCCAAGAAATGATCATCCGCATGAAGACTGAGGTGGGATCTACTCAGAGGCCCACACTGACAAGATGAGAGGCAACACACAGAAGCTGTGACGAAAAAAAAAGAAATTACATTTTTGGAAAAAAGTTTTCACTATGAAGATAGAGAACTGGGAAACAGAGAGGCTGTGAAATCTTTATCACTGGAGATACTTGAAAATGAACTGGACATGGCCCTGAGGAGTCTGAACTAAGTTGGCCCTGCTTTAAGCAGAGTGTTGGACCAGGCCATCTCCAGTGGTCCATTCCAAACTACGTTATTCTGTCAATCTGTGATTACATGTATAAATTTTATGAACAATTTAAATTCTTAACTGGAAATAAAAGGTATTTGGATCCCTTTGTGAAACTTACACAAATGTCTAAAAAAAAAGCTATATAAGAAGCTATGGTGACACTCTCACAGTGATGCTACATGGCCACTCATGAACTCAATGCACCTTACTAATTGCTTTAATTTCTAGTACTAAGGCAAGGCCACACCATTACAAATACAAGACCAGGGAGACTGTTTCCTCCAGCAAACATTACCAATGAATATTTGTTCAACATTTGTTCGACTAATCTTTGTACCGTGTTGTAAACTTCTCCGATCATGTAGCTTAGAAGTCTATGGTGTAGATGAATCTCCTTAGAGATCCCATGTAATTCCTCCCTATTGCATCTGACAGATAAGTAGGTGGGAGCAGAGCAGCTATTTGGGCTAATGGCCCCTAATTTGGCAGACTTCCATGCTGTGAAAAAGAAAATAAAAGAACAACTAGAACATGGTTTTCCTCGCAGAAGCAAAAATAATGATTGCTAGTCTCAGTCCATAAATCTTAATTTTTTTTTTCTAATTTCTTTTTCAAACTATTAGGGGGAAAAATTGGTAGTAGTCTAAATGGCAGCATAATGAATATGGAAGTTTGTGTCTGTGTAACCAGGCATATGGGTAATTTGCTACTATCAGGAACTATGTTGTGCCCCTTCTCCCTAGCTACTGGCCAACTTATTCCACCGGGTATATAGCTCACTGCTTTTTGACAGCAGCAGCCGGAGGAATGGACTAGTAGTGCTTGTTTTAGGCTTAGACTGTAACAAAACCCCAGCGAATTAAGCCACTTCCAGCTGATGTATATGCTACTAAATTTGAAATAATAATAAAACCTGCCTGTTTTCTTAATTTCTTTTCAAATTGTCAAGACTAGCAAAGCTCCATCTTTACAAAAGTTTAACACTTCTGAATTTCTTCAAATGTACTGCCTGATATTTTCCAACAGAAAAACAAAAACCAGGTCTTTATTTGATATGAAATTATTTTTTACTTACAGTTATAAAGTTCAAAATGCTTTAGAAGCTGGAACTTTTGATGTTAAAAATATTAAAAAGAAAATTCTATGACTGGTAGAGAATAAGTGATTTTTGGAGTGGGCAGGATATGCTGGTGGTATATGACATTTAAATTAAGACAGCTAAGAGACAAGAAAAACATGGAAATCTGAACCCATGAAATTTTGTTTTCCAAAGGGCCCCAAAGAGCTCATGCAATAAATCACATCTGTTTGTGGGAAACATACTGCAGCAGCCAGTCTTTCATTACACTCTATTCCCCCTCCTAAGGCACTGAAAATCCTTGGTGAGGAACTGTGTCCCTACCTTTACAAATACAAGCATGGCCATACAAAAGGAGATATATTTTAACGATAGCACATCTGGCAGCCAGGCTGGCAAAATGGGCAGTTTGCATGAACTGAACTCTGAAAAGCTGGAGGAACATTTATTCTCTTCTTTGTTATGTTTTCAGGGATGACTATGAATGACACTTCCCTTCTCTTCCTCCCTATTTCCCTTCCTACTCTGGCTGTTTAGACTAAAAGCTTTCAAGAAGATTTTCTCTTTCTACCTGCTTCTACACTGATGAGTGTTTTACTTCTTTAGGGAGCTCATATTATGTCATTAGTAGCAGTGTACCATCATTTATAACAAAATTTGATGAAATATTCTGTTATTTGGCAGGATTTCCCTCACGTCTATGAATAAGCTACATATTAGGATCAAAGCACCCGCACATGAAAATTGTTTTGGAAAAAAACCCCTAATAACAACAACAAAGTCACTGAACGGTTTTAAGCAGTCCCCCAATACACTTCCTAGTAACATGCATGTTCAAGAGATTTTGCACATAACTTTTATGACTTTTTAATTTATTTTCCTTTTTGCTTCCTTTGCTGTCAGATTTTTAATCCCCAAGATGAACAGTAGTCTTTGAACATGACATTTTGTGCTATGACCCCAAGATCTTTCAGTTCAATAAGATGCCTCAAATTTTAATTTTCTACTCAGCTCAAGGTCTTTATCTTCACCTTGATCCCAAAGGATCACCACTTCTTAATTTTGTGTAAAGCTGGGACCATCAACTTTCATCTCTGAAGATGTGGTACCAGCCACTGACACTCCAATTAATGGTTGTTTTAATTGTGTGGGTAATAGTAGCATTGCCTTGTGCTCTAAAAGGTACTACACTCTCCTGTAATCACAGTTGGATAGAATCTGGAAAATATCTCATATTTTGCACACTCTTCTTAAAATATTTCAAAATCATTATAAGAACTGAAAAAAAAAGTATAATCTATGAAATAAACTTTAACAGGATTTACATGGAAAGAGCATAATGCCAAAAAAATCTCTCAGCTGGTTTCAGCATTTTCTATAATGTGTTTGGCACATGATGGTTTCTCAGTAAATAAAGAAATAAAAAACAGATGGCCCCGTAGACAGCAGTTCCATGAAGATTCTGACATTACCCCACTTACGCATTCTTTTACAAGACTTAGCAATTAATGAGTAAAAGCTTTTGCAGCTACTCAACATGTGCAACTACTGGTTGATGATTGTGGAGTTTTCAGCTGTGGGTGCTTCTGTGAGTCTTGATGGAGAAAAAATGTTATTAGTACAGAGTTTACCTTTCAAAGAAGATGCACACTCATCACCTCACCTAAACTTGTGGAGTGGGATTCATCTGAAGAACTGAGGAGCTCTGTGTTCAAGCTCGTCATCTTGGTCTTTCTTTCCAGTCAATAGAGACCTACACAGTGCATCCAGTTTATTAAAGGATGTTCAAAATAAGTTAGAGAACTGCAGTGGAAAGAGGCAGTTTCTTTCCTTTGAGTAACAGCTAATGTGGCCTCAATGGTACTACTCACCTGTTTTATATACACTTACATAGAGGCTAAATTGCTCGTGAAGGATATGGGGAAGTAACATTATCTGCTCCCAGGAGGAGGGCATTAAAAAAAAAAGAATGAATCCGGATAACCTTCACCCTTCCTGTTGAAATGGTCCCAAATTTGCAGCCCCGCTCACACAGTATGTTGGAGAAGGAACTGATTCCTTGGGAGATGACCCTTAACCATAAAGAGAAAGCAGTATCCTGCTGCCTAAATTACCCTTGGTAGTCCAACAACTTTTGGGATCTTTCTCCCCAGAAAAGCACAGCCTCAGCAGAATGCATCAAGGATGGCTCTTTACATTGAGCAGCTAGTGCTCCAGCCTGAGCTCACCAACAAGGTCTCCTTAGTACCTCAGGGGTGTTTCTTTTTTGAGAGACTGAACCTGTCTTCATGTGTAAGTCTTCATTCTCACCTGAGGATGTGTGAGGTCAAGGCTGAGCAATGGAGAGAGAACTGGAACGAGAACTGGATTACTGTGTCCTGTTCTGAGCTCCTCAGTATAACAGAAACATGGACATACTGGAGGGAGTCCAGTGAAGGGCCGTGAAGGGCCATGAAGGTGATTAAGGGACTGGTGCATCTCACCAGTCTGAGAGAGCTGGGCCTGTTTAGTCTGGAGAAGAGAAGGCTTGGGGCGGGATCTTATTGATGTATTTAAATACCTGAAGGGAGGTTGCAAAGAGGACGGAGCCATGCTCTTTTCAGTGGTGTCCAGTGACAGGACCAGAGGCAACGGGCACAAACTGAAATGCGGGAGGTTCCGGCTGAACATCAGGAAACACTTTTTCACTGTGAGGTTGACTAAGCACTGGAACAGATTGCCCAGGGAGGTTGTGGAGTCTCACTCCTTGAGATGTTAAAAAACCATCTGGACACGGTCCTGGGCAACTGGCTCTAGGTGGCCCTGCTTGAGCAGTGGGGTTGGAACAGCTGATGTCCAGAGGTCTCTTCCAACCTCAATCACTGTGATTCTGTGATTCTGTGAACAATATCCTGTTACTCACCTACCATGCAGAACGGATAGAAGAAGTTAGAGAGATAAAAAGAACATAGAGTAAGATAGGGACCCACCACAGACTTTTTCTCAGCATACAACTGTTGCTAAAGAATAAACAATACACAGTTATTCAGAGGTGAGAATTATGCATATTTATGTAAAAAATGAGAGTTTATATATAAACAGCTTTTACAACTTAAATTTACTTTCATCACAAAAGTAATGTCACTTTATCCCTACCACAGGGGTTAACTATGGACTGCAGTTGAATAATTTTTTGCATCAGGAAAATGAGTTCTTGAAGTTTATCATAAATCTCCAAATTTCAGTCTATTGCCAGGCAAGGAGTCCTTGACATTTAACAGCAGTCTCTTCTTTGGGTTTCAAGAGAGTCTGATGGAATGATTCAGACTGACAATTACTTTACTGTTGCTTAACTAGTTACTTTTGGTCAGATGAGCTGTAGTAAGAGACTAGATACAGGCTTGTAGCTGCAGGAAAGACTTAGCACTCCTGTTAAGACTCAACAAACTCATACCTTTATGCCGTCTGACAATTTGAATTTGTTACTTTTCATTTGACAAAGTAACCTTTACATTGTTAAAGCCTTTCTGAAGAGTGTAATCATGGTGGAAGAAGGGGATCTGTCCATGCCTACAGTCCCTACCACATACCCAGCTCACTGAAGTCCAGGATATAGTTACCTACCCATATTACAAATCAGAATTGTATAACATCAGATTCTAAATGCAAAGGCTTAACAAATACAAATAACAAGAAAGTTTTCTATCAAGCCTCTGCTTCCTATCATGTGGACTGGCTTTTACATAGTTTTCTTTTCTTCTTGGTCATAGATCCTCTTCTTTCAGCTTGTCCTCGTTGACACAAAAGGAAGTTGCTTGATGAAAACCTTAAAGATGCTCTCATGCATATTTACAACAGCTTCTAAAGCCTTTGTGTGACACTGAAAAAGGCTGGAGATAGTTATCTCTCAGAGACAGAAGAAAACAAAAAACGTGTTCTTGAAGCACCTGGGCACATAGTGAGAAGTGAATAGATAATTTTGTTTTGATTTTCACTGGTAGATGGTTAAACCAGAAAAACCACCTCGACACACAGATCTTTCTTTTCCTTCAAAAAGAACTTCTCTCACTCATCATTTCTAGTTTGTTTTCCGGACTACTTCAGGTTTTGCACTGAAAGGACAACACCTATTCTCGTAATTTTAATCCCACACATTTAATTGTTTTGTACTTTGCAGTGGTGTAGGGCATATGGGGATGCAGTTTGGAGGGCAGACAAGTCCTACTTTGGATTATTTCAACAGTAGTCCCAACGGAGTTCCAAAGAAAATAATTAGGGGTAGTAGGATTTTGCAGAACAAACAGGAATAACACAGATGAGTGGATTTTACTACTGCTAGTGGAAGTAGTTCCCTTTTTTCCAAATTGTTTTCCTAAACATAAAATGAATTTACCTACATAGGGATGTTACTGGAGAATTAGTTTACTGTTAGGTATATAGTCGGAGTATCAGACGGCCAATATAGAGGAAATAGGAGAATTCGTGTTATTAGGAGAAAAAAGGAAAGTTATTACTTCAAATGGTCCAAATTCATTCTTCCAGAAGCTATCAGCAATTTTCATGAATATCTACAGCTCATCAGTGTCTAATTTTGCTCCAAGCATGTGCAAAGCCTAGCTGCCTAGTTGGCCAGGCTCTCCCATGCTTGCTGTGCTTCATTGACTATGTGCTGGTGGCAGTGATGTTATAGCAACTTCAGCTTTCCTCCTCTCCTCATTTCATCTGCTCCTTAAGACATTATGGTGACCATAAGAGTGGAGTAGTTGCAGGCAGAAGTTGGTGAGACTTTTGGTAACAGTTATTCAGACTTTACCACCAGCTTCTCTCCTCCAAAAGATACAGTCAGGTGCTCCAAGAAGTATTGTGAAATTCTTTTCACATTTACTGAATTCATCAGGGAAAAAAGAACAAAAAAAAAAAAGGCCTGAAACCTACAGAACTTGAAGTATTTGTACAAAACAGCCATATTCACTTCTCAGTGTAAAATGGCTTTTCTTTTTGGAATTTAATGTATTTTTATAAAACTACAAGGACCTGAAAGAATTGAATATTTTGTTTCTAGTTCAAAGAAAACATTTTATTCAGTTTCAAGAGCTTTTGCAGGTTTTCAGTTGGTTTGAGAATGTGAAGACATTTTTTATTCCAGAGGGATTGGAAAAAGTTATTTAATCACACAACTCTAGTTTTGGCGCACAAATAGATCAATTATTTCCTAGTGATTTGCAGGCTTTATGGACAGGTAGGTCTTCAAATAGGTCTGAAAGAAAATAATGCTGTGTGTAGCTGCAAACTCCTATAGGTAATACCCCTAGAGGTAAGGAAAATGCAGGGTTCATTTCTTTATTTTGTATACCCCTTAACACAGTGGTTTGCGGATCCTAACCCATCACAACAGATCTTAATAGTATTCTCACAGCACTAAAACATGTAGTGAATATGATGGGCCTGATACAGACTGTTCCCCATTGGGATACAAGAAAGATGTGAGGCCACAGTCAACTCTACAGGAACTAATTTAGAGTATCTGAGGAAGTTACCATTCTCATATGTAAACTCCTGCAGCAGAGTCAGCAAAGTAAAAACATGAACACTCTGAATTCAAGTCAGTCCAAAGTCCTGTAGCTTAGCTCCAATCCACCTTTGTCAGCAGCTTTAGAACTAATCTCCAGATTTTCAGCTATCTACTGATACAGGAGCAGTAAGCTTTGGTTACAGTTCCCACATCACAAACGCTTGGGCAAAGGGGGGCAGAGACATCCTCAACAGCTGTAACCATTTCTGTTTGGAATCCCTGTTCATAACTGTATTGTAAAGCCACACAAAGGATGTAGAAGCGTACGACAAAAAGGACTTGTCACTTCCAGAACATGAAAGGCAGTGTTTCATGATGATGTGGTAGTGATTCAAGACCTGTGCAGACCCTTAGTGTGTTATGGCCTTAGTGAAACTCACCCATATGCCTAAGTGACTACGTAGACTTGACTTTGGGTGTGCCAAAATGGAAAGGAGGAAGAATTCAGGCAAATATAGACCTGGGTATCTCAATTTTAATTGGCCCTGGGACCCTCCCTACTCAATATGTAGGCATCTTTAAACCTGAGCCTGAGGAGGTTTGTGTCCTATGTGGTATAAATGTCACCAGCGATAGGCTTTGGATTCTTCTATAGAAGGGAGCTACTCTTTCCTTTGTCTTCTAAAGTGCCGATAGATACCTTGAGATAAATTAGTTGCTCATATGTGTATGACTAGTGTTATTTGTTCCTGGGTATTCAAGATGGATACGTGACGATGGCAAGTATCATACAGGACCTATAGGAGATCCTCACCCTTCTGGGGAGGAAGCTGGAAGTCAAATAAAACTCACCATTATTTTCAGAATAAAACCTTCTATCTGTATTTAAGCAATCCTGTCCCAGATCTCCACTGAAAATGAGAGGACTTTAGACATCCCCAAGACCTATCTTAACTTATCTTCAGACATCTCAGATATCTGGATCTGAAGGCACCCTAAAGCATTTCTGAAGTGTGACCTTCAGTCTCATTTTCAGTTCTTCAGGACATAAAAAAAATGCATTGTTTTTAGTGTATCAGCAGTTTCAGTGATAGCTGTGAGGTTTCTTTTATCATAAATTATTAAACGTGCTATATACATCAGGATTTAATGTGATGTGCCTTAGATTTTGCATGACATTTAATATCGTCACAATTGTTTTCACATCACTCCTTTGTTTGTTTCAACCATTCATCACCTTGTTTAGATTAGTAGTAGCTTTGGGTAAAGTTTTCCTGAATGTGTTTTGAGCTGAGACTGGGGATTGAAGTGCTACTACCTTTCTTGTCTCTGTGCCTGAGACTGAAAGCAACACTTAAATGCCGCATAAGGTCTGGCCAAGGACTTTGGAAACAGAGTCACACACTGATTTATGTGCATTTCATTTACACTAGCACAGAAACGATACGGGCTGGAATGGAAGGAAGCAGTTACCCAGAAGAATTTCAAACTTAAACACCATTCCTCCTGCAGAGCAATGCTTCAGAAGTAGGATGAAAAGAGTATTTTAATAGGAAAAGGATAAATAAAGTTGTTACAAATGAATCATTTTGCCCCTCTAACCTGACACACATATGCCTGATGATGAATGGTGGTTGTCTGCCTTCACAGGTAGAAGATACTGGGTGCAAAAATCTTTTTACAGAACAGACACATAGCAGGAACAAATGGCTGTGAGTAAAAAAAAAAAAAAACCACCAAACCCAAAACAACAACTCCAAAGACTTACCACTCCCCTAAGTAATTGTACCTGAGGATTATTAGAACAAACTGCTAGCGGCACTTACCACCCTGTGATGTTTATAAAAGCAAGATAAGGAACGCCACTAGAAGTTATGATTTAGTCAAACACAAAGTAGACTTTAATCAGACAAGTGTTAGTGCCTCATTTCAGTGGCTGGAAAGCAGCTGGACTTCTACTTTTAAAGGCAGCACAGCTGCTGCTCCTGCCTCGAGGGTCAGAGCACTCCAACCCACCTAGGAACGTACCGTGCATTGGTGGCGTTTCATGATGAGCTGGAAGGTGTTTTTCAACCCATAAATATTTCTCACCATCTTTACATGTCCTGGCTTCAGCTGGAGTAGAGTTAATTTTCTTACTAGTAGCAGGCATAGTGCTGTGGTTTGGATTTAGTATGAGAAGAATGCTGATAACACACTGATGGTTTAGTTGTTGCTCAGCACTGCTTTTGCCAGTCAAGGACTTTTCAGCTTCCCATGCTCTGCCAGGGGCACAAGGAGCTGGGAGGGGGCACAGCCAGGACAGTTGATCCAAACTGCCCCAAGGGCTATTCCATACCATATGGTGTCATGGGCAGTATAGAAGCTGGGGGGGGTTGGCTGGGGTCAGCGATCGCTGCTCGGGAACTGTCTGGGCATCGGTCGGCGGGTGGTGAGCAATTGCATTGTGCATCACTTGCTTTGTGTATTGTTATTATTATTATCATTATTATATTGTTATTATTATCATTACTATTTTACTTTATTTCAATTATTAAACTGTTCTGCTCTCACCCCAGGAGTGTTTCTCACTCTCACTCCTCCGATTCTCTCCCCCATCCCACCGGGGCAGGGGCAGTGAGCAAGCGGCTGCGTGGTGCTTAGTTGCTGGCTGGGGCTAAACCACGACATTACAGAAACAAACTGGGACTTGTTAAAGAGTTTCACCTCTGCACTGGTGTGTTCACAGCTGGAGGCCCTTTGCCAGGTTTCCTTGAGCAGTGATCTGATCTGGCCCTGACCGTTTCACAGACCCAGGGAATTGCAAACACCAGGCAACTGTTACAGCCCAGAGCGAGCACTCGTATTCAAGGTTTACCCTCCTTACATAACATTCAAGTAGTACAAATCATTTTTTTCAGAAAGTAAATTCTGTGGTCTGGAGCAGAGTCAGCCCAGTGGTGTATTTCCTATTCTGCGGCCGTGCCCTCCTGCCCACAGCTGGGTGTAAATGAGGAGAGTGCACTCTGCTAGGATTAGAAGGAGCTGAGATAGATGGGAAGGATGCTAAATTCTACAGCCTACACACTGAAAAACTCACAAGGTCAGTGCTCAGAAAATACAGTCCTCCCTGTCCTTAAAATTCAAGTAAAAATGTTTCTATCATTAAAGCTTCTTAAATCATGGAGCTTGGAAAACCTTGAGCAGGTAGGAGAGGCAGGGAGCCTGATCTCTATGGAGCGATAGTTGACAGCAACTAAAGCATGGTCCAATATTAATGCAGCTGTTTTATCACACGTTGTGTTTGAACTTCTCCTTTCTCAAGCCCTGAAATGAGCTGAACGCAGCTTACCTCAGCTTTTCAAAGATCAAGGACACCCACAACAAAACCTTTGTGGGAACACAGTCATTCACACTTGGCGTGGAGGCAACTGGCAGTTGCTAGACTTCCTTTTTTTTTTCCCACTCAGAGGTCCTCCTCCCAAAAGAACAGGACTCCTCTGCACCCCTCAGATCCCATGGATGTGGTCCCCCTCTGCACCGCTTTCTCCAGGACTAACTGCTGGCTATGTGACCACCACAGGGCATTGCTCTGCATGAACAAAGGACGGGACACATGCCCACCCTATGAGGGGATGCAATATAATCAGTGAATTTAGGCTATAGGGAACAGTGAGATGCAAGTAACAACCTGTAATGCTTTACAAAAAGCCCAGGAGAGCTGCTCCCAGTATGGTTTTGGTATGTAATGAATTTACTTTTGTTCACAAAACTCTTTTCCTTAGGTGTGTGCTCTGAGATTACAGGGGAAGGCATAGCTGTGGGCTCCTGAGCAGCACTTACCAGCAGCCCCTTTACAGCCCCGAATTATGGCTTAGGCTGCTCTGCAAATAACCCCCCCAACAACTGAGTGATTGTGAACAGCATGAAAATGTCAAAATCATCTAGTTTAATCAAATCAGAATGTATTTCCTTTGGAAATAGGGGTATGTGTCACCAGGGTTATTCATAAACTGGAATTTTCAACTTCCAGCACCTACCTATGTTGTTAGGATTTGAGTCTCCAAAAGGACACAGTGAACATGATTTGGTTTTTGTTTTTGTGCTCTACTGTGCCCTCAGTAAGTTTGCAGATGACACCAAATTGGGTGGGAGTGTCGATCTGCTCGAGGGTAGGATGGCCCTGCAGAGGGACCTGGACAGGCTGGATCGATGGGCCGTGGCCAACTGTATGAGGTTCAACAAGGCCAAGTGCCAGGTCCTGCACTTCAGTCACAACAACCCCATGCAACGCTACAGGCTTGGGGAGGAGTGGCTGGAAAGCTGCCTGGCCGAAAAGGATCTGGGGGTGTTGGTAGATAGCCAGCTGAACATGAGCCAGCAGTGTGCCCAGGTGGCCAAGAAGGCCAACAGCATCCTGGCTTGTGTCAGGAATAGTGTGGCCAGCAGGAGCAGGGAGGTGATTGTCCCCCTGTACTTGGCACTGGTGGGGTCACACCTGGAATACTGTGTCCAGTTTTGGGCCCCTCAATACAAGAAGGACATTGGGGTGCTGGAGCGTGTTCAGAGAAGGGCAACAAAGCTGGTGCAGGGTCTGGAGCACAGGGCTGATGGGGAGCGGCTGAGGGAGCTGGGGGTGTTCAGCCTGGAGAAGAGGAGGCTGAGGGGAGACCTGATCGCTCTCTACAACTCCCTGAAAGGAGGTTGTAGTGAGGTGGGTGTTGGTCTCTTCTCCCAAGTAGCTAGCGATAGGACGAGAGGAAATGGGCTTAAGCTGCGCCAGGGGAGGTTTAGGTTGGAAATTAGGAAAAATTTCTTTACGGAAAGGGTGGTCAAGAATTGGAACAGGCTGCCCAGAGAGGTGGTGGAGTCACCATCCCTGGAAGTGTTCAAAAAACGGGTAGATGTGGCACTTTGGGATATGGTTTAGTCTAGTCTACCCTTGATTGGTTTAGGTGGGCTTGGTAGTGTAGGTTAATGTTTGGACTGGATGATCTTAAAGGTCTTTTCCAACCTAAACGATTCTATGATTCTATGATTCTAAAAGAGCATAAAAAAGCCACAAAAGAAAGGAAAAGGCTTAGTTTTGCTCAAGCTTACATGAAACAAACAAATGAACAAAAGGGAAGAAGAAAGCAACAAAAAGTAAAATCAAGTTTGGATTGAGTTTGAATCAGGAGAAAAATTTTACAAAGTTAAGAATAACTGAAAATTGGAAGTTATAATAGAATTTTTTCTTCAAAATTCTATAAAGGCCTACCTGCCTTGAATGGAGTGTGAGTTTATTAAGCAACAAACTGGGTGCAATGTAGCTCTGTAAGGAATATCTGAAATGTTTTCAGATTTATAGTACTATACAAAACAGATTAGCTGTTTCGATTTTTAATTCTTTTTTTTCCTCCTGTCTTGTTCAGGATATGTATTTAAAAGTTAATCTCAATTTATTGGAAATTTTCTAATCATCTTCAGTGGGTTTTGGAACAATTTTGGGAAAGTGACACGGCCCCATTCAGGGACTTATTTATTTGCAGTCTTCTGTTAATTTAAGTCCTTTCAGTTTTAAAAAGGATTCTGCTCCCACATCACACAAGTAGTTCAGTAAAATTAAATTCTGCTATATTAAAGAAAAACATGGGAGCAGTCTCATTACACTTCACTCTCATTGTATTTAAAAAACATCTCCAGGAATAAAAAGTATTTGAAAACTGGTTAAGACTGTCGATCTCCCAAAAAGAGGGAGCAGTAGATGTGTAATCATAATAAATGTTCATGTATGCAACCATCCTTGTTAGAGAACCTCACCTGGAATAAATCAGCACAGTTCTTAGTGATTTCAGCTATTTCAGGTAACTTTTAGAGGTGGTGACATGGGGTAGGTCTTACCTGGCTAACAGGAGTGAGTAACTTCATGTATAACCTGCAATCCTCTACAAAAAGGATCCCAAATAGCAGCTCCCAGTGTAGTTTTACTATGCAACAAATTCACTTTTGCAAGGTATTTTTTTGCAAGGCAACATGGTAACATTATTAATTCCCTGTCTTTAGCTTCGTTATCGAGGAAGAAGTTTTCCTCAGTGAATGTTGATGTGAGGAGGTGTAGAGGGTGCTTATAGCAGATTCTCCAAGTGAAATGGAGTAGTAAAGTACGTGGTACTTGAAAGACTCTCTGTGCTTCGCAGCACATGGAAACAAGGCAGTGTTCCAGGGGAGATTGAGGCAGAAAAGCAAAGACTTCTATAAAATTTTGAGCTGTCTCAGAGAGATGTTGAAAACAACTTCAGGATTACTAGCAAAGGGCCAGAAATGCTGACAAAAAGCTCATATTGTAGAAGAGTTTAAATCAGTTTAAATAGCTGAGATTCTTTTGTTGCTTTACATTGCTCAGATATACTGGAAGAACTATCCTTTAAACTTAGAAATAGGTATTGCCATACAACTGATAGCATATATTCCAGGAATTTGTTGCTGTTAGTGATAATGCTCCCCTGGAGTTTCTTTTTCTGTAGCTGTAAATGAAAAACATGTCTGGTAGGGAAACACATAGTTGAAGCACCTAAATACGCTAAGTCTTTTCTATAGAAAATCCTAAAATGACTGTTTCCTCCATTTTCTGGACCCCTGTACTGGTTTCAGCTGGGGTAGAGTTAATTTTCTTACTAGTAGCAGGCATAGTGCTGTGGTTTGGATTTAGGATGAGGAGAATGCTGATAACACACTGATGGTTTAGTTGTTGCTCAGTACTGCTTATGCCAGTCAAGGACATTTCAGCTTCCCATGCTCTGCCAGGGGCACAAGGAGCTGGGAGGGGGCACAGCCAGGCCAGCTGACCCAAACTGCCCCAAGGGCTATTCCATACCATATGATGTCATGGCAGTATAGAAGCTGGGGGGGTTGGCTGGGGAGCAGCGATCGCTGCTCGGGAACTGTCTGGGTATCGGTCGGCAGGTGGTGAGCAATTGCATTGGGCATCACTTGCTTTGTATATTATTATTGTTATTATTATATTGTTATTATTACATTGTTATTATTACTACTACTATTTTACTTTATTTTGTTTCAATAATTATACTGTTCTTGTCTCACCCCAGGAGTGTTTCTCACTCTCACTCCTCCGATTCTCTCCCCCATCCCACCGGGGCAGGGGGAGTGAGCGAGCAGCTGCGTGGTGCTGAGCTGCTGGCTGGGGCTAAACCACGACAGCACCATACATCAAGTTGTCTTCAGCTGTAATTACATTCTTGCTCAGTGTAGAAATAAAGAGCAGAGTTCAGGTTACTCAAGTGACTGCCACTTCCATAAACTAACATTTAGATTTTTTTTCTCAGAAATAATTTTCTACACTAAGATTTAATTTTCGTTTTATGGGAGAAATTCAAATAAGGCTGCGTATTGGAAATAACTATTAAGTCTTTGCTTTTGTTAGTTTGTAGTGTGTGAATACTTGGGTTGAGAGTAACATGGTTTTTCTTCCAGGAAAATGGATCCAGATCCATGCCAGATAAAACTGGTGGCATAACTGAAATGGCTAAGCTAGCAGCCTGCTCCCCAAATTATCCTTCTCCAATTAAATGGACCATCAAATGCTTCTTTCGATTGGATATAGTTGTGTGCTCTTTTCTTTAGGTGTGTGCTCTGAGATTACAGTGGAAGGCATGGTTGTGAGCTCCTGAGCAGGACTTACAAGCAGCAAAAAGTGTAGGGACAGAGCAATAGATTTCTTAATTAAATATTTCTGATAAGTGCTTCAGGGGTAAAACCAGGCCAACATATATACATAATATTTTATCATCCAGGTAGATGAAGAAGAAATTGTAGCTGAAAAGTGTTCATTTTCTTTCCACAGGCAATACAGTATTTTCAAAAGAAAAACTTTTATTGATCTTTTCAGAACAGGCAAAGCTGTCGTACACAAGGGCCATGCTGTGTGAGGCTCTGTGTACACACAGTGTGAAACATTGTCCCTGGATCATTCTTGGGCACTCATTGTAAGAGCACAGCTTATCCGCCATGCCATCAAAACTGGTACCATGAAATACCAATGCCATGAAATTCAAAGTTATGGGGTTGAAAGATATAAGATTCATGCATAGTATAACTATACGAGATGTGTTTCAAGTCACAGATTTGACTCAAATTTAGATGTCTACTTGTGGGGCTCTGCCTGCAAGCTGGGTGTCTCAGATCTCATTAGAGCTAGTGGAAATCTAACCAGTGAAGTGAGAGGAGCCTCCAGATATAGCAGGCTCAGTGTAACAGCTTATTTGAGATGCCCTGGAATGTCTTTTCTGGCCTCCATCTTACATTCAAGTGGATTTAGGTCTCCCTTATGTCCCACTTGGTTGTCTTGAATACCCCAGGTCATCTCAAGTAGCATCATGTGTGACTTCCTTAGCATGAGCTGAATTGCTGTCTGGGCTCTGCTGCCTATACTGACCGTTCCAATGGGTATAATGCAAGCTTAAACCAGCTCAGACAGAGGCACCTTAATTTAAATATGTCACTTTGCACAATGAATCCCAAATTTGGTTTATTCTTTCAGTATTCAAGTCTGACACTAGATCTCCATAAATTTGTGGAGCGCAATGGTCAAGATCAGGCTTTAGTCAGTTCTCCACATCATGGCAGTAACTGGATGCCTGTCTCTAAGGAATGAGTGTGCTGCAAGTATCTAGTCTACACTTTGTGGTTAATAATACTCACGGAATGAATTAGGCTAAGAAACAAACATATTCATTCCCAGAACCCCTTCCCTCCAAAAACCAAGGAACCAAACAACAAAACACAGATGTAACCCAAATGAGAACAGCAGAATTTGATACAGTCCTCTACGGCAGATAAACAGCATTTGGTTTTGGTCAGGCCCAAATCTGCCCGTGTTTGAGTGTATCAAAGCTTCAGCCAGTCTGCTTTACTTCTCATTGACATGGTCCTTGAGTGCTCCCATGGTCAGTTCCTGCATCTCTTCCTGAGGGTGCTGATAACTAAAACTTGTAGTGTGCTGCTGAAGTGTTAACACCCAAAAAAACCTCTCTAGATTTGGATGGAAGTCACCACAAGTGCATACATTTGGGGTTTTTTTGCTTTCTCAGCATCTTTCAATTTCATATTTGTATCCTGCTTACATGGTGAGTAGGCAGAGACACTTCGCCTTGTTTAAACTGTGTCATTCCCAATGCCAGAAGATATTTTGAGGGCAGCAGTCAGAGCACATTCAGAGACTCAGGAGGGTGAGGATAGCAAATTTCACCTTCTGAAGTACGACTGCCAGCCCATTCCAGAGAAACGTCAGCCTGGCAGCCCTGAAACAAGGGATACAGGTGGGTGGAAACTACATTTCTGAAGACTAAGATGCACAAAATAATTCAGTGTCCATATTTTGTGTCCAGACTACTGCTTGTTTAGATGGTAAAACAGTTGGCTTGTTCAGATGGGTAAAAGTGTTGGCTGGTAATGAAAGGAATCTGTTCCTAGATTCCTGCTTGGAGGTGGATTCTTTTTGTACTGGCAAACAAATTATTTTATCCCTTTGCTTTCTTTGAACTTCCTCCCAGTTATTTCATGGGGGTAGTTTGAAGCTCCTTCACTTGATTCTGTGTAGTCATCAACTGCAATTCATCATGACTTCACTCCAGGGAAACATTGGCTTTTTGTTTCCAAAGCACTCTAGGAACCTTGCTCACAATGTTTCAAAGTACTAAATCAATAATGAATCCCCCATATAAATCATTACAAAACTGATTATCCAGTGAATCATTCCACTTTTATCTGAGAGATCTCATGTTGAGAAATGTGTCATATCAGTATTTATTATGGCCTCTGCAAAAGTAATTAAAACCCAAAACTTTGGAAAATTAGTAAGCAACAAATGAAATTAAGTAGGTTTAGGTTTATTACAACCATTATATTGTTACAGTGATAGTACTGATAGCTCTTTTTATTTAAAATACTCTATATATTATGGAAAACCCCACTCTTTACCTTGGTAAGACCTACAAAACAAATTTAGAGACATAATATGGAACAACAAAGAAAAAAATAGTTTCACAGTCAGGGAGAGAAGAGCATTGCTAGAGAGAAGAATTGCTTGCTCTGTCAGTAATAAACCTCTCTTCTACTTCCCTTTTCTGTCAAGGATCCAAATCTAATTGGTACAATCCAGGGGAGACTAAAGTATGTCTTTCTCAGTGCATACAGGAATTCATGCGTTTATATTGTTTAGGGTGCTGCAAGACAGTTTTCTTGCATTTCTGGAGCTCAGAACTGACTCTTCAATGTTTCATTTTCTTAGTTTTACCAACAGTCAGATGGTGTGATGGACCTGAATGGAGTATCAAATCAAAGTTTATTCAAAATTCTGCACTATTAGAATCATCTTAGAGCATTGTTAAGCCAACCTAATTAAAAGTGTGTCCATTACAAATTGCTGAGGCCAAAAGAATTGTTGGAGTCGGCATGGGACAGGCTAAGAAACCTAATTTTACTTACACATCACCTTTGTTTCATTGGAACATCACCTAATACATGTCAGTCGTGATCAGAGAATGACAACACTGAGGTCTGCAGTGCTCACAAGACAGAAACCTCCTGGAACAAGTAGATTTTTGACTCTCAGCAGCAGAAATCAACTATCTATAAACAAATAGTGAGTCCAGATTAATGTGACTTTTGGGCTGTACTTAAACCAATAGTTAGTTGATCTAATGCCAGGAGCTGGAGATTTTAATTTGCTCCTAGATTGACAAAGATGGTGCATAATGTTCACCAGTGCGTGTGATGCCACCATTTCAGAGGGTTTTCAGTGGCCTCCTCCAAGAGGTTGTGTTTTCCATTGCCTGCATTTTCAATCACTCAAAAGGAAAATATTCATTATAATGCCACTGTTGGAAGAGCTCCACTAATTTATACTGCATAAGGAGCTATCCTTGAATCTGCTGCCTCTATTCTGCTACATTAGTGTTTTACTTGAAAGTGACTCGGTGTGAATGGGGTGATGACTTTTACTCACAAGGTCATGCATAACACCTGGGGAAAGATATTTTTAATCAGTAAGCCTCATGTTCCAACCGTTAAGTAATTCTCTGCTTACTTTGTGTACCGGTCAGATTTCTGGGAAACTTTGATTACCTTCAAACCTCAGTTAGGTAGGTTTGAAAAACAAACGCAGGATTTTCGAGGATAATAGCTGAAGCCCACTGAGTTTCAGAATGGCTTGGTTGCCTCTGAATTGCTGTCAAAACGTTAACCTCAGTGATATCATGATTGGAAATATTTGGTACTGGAGATCTGGGTACATGCTGTGATCCTTGTGTTACAGTAACCCTTCAAGGTTATCTTTCATAACCTCCCTTTGTACTAACAGAGGGACATGCATGTGTCACAGATGAGAAGAGACTAGGGTCTTTTTTGATTTTTATCTCCTAGGCACCTGCTTCTTATTTTTAATGTAGTTCTATGGATGGAAAAAAACAATGCAATTATTTTGTGACAAACCCGTTAGGACCAACACAACATTACCTCTGAAGAACTGTGTAGGGCCAATTGACTTTGACCTGTGATATTTCTGCTGATTTAATCAGGATCTTTGTTTTGTGCTTTGCAGTTTATTGTCTGCCACATAATATTCCTTTAGAAGTATGGGAGGATCTTGTTCTCAAAGTCCAATACTAGACATGACTGGCAAGGACAAAAATGCCTAGAATTTCTCTCCTCCCTATCTTTGTTTCCACCCTTGCCTCCAGGTTTATTTGTTTTAGAGGAATAACTTCTCTGTAAGAAGTAGCATGAATATGAAGAAAGACAACAAGGTAAAGATTTTTCATAGATCACTCTGAAGTTGCATTTAATGGAGATCCTAAGAAATAAGCAGGAGATTTTTTTTTTTTTTCTGTGTCTTTGTGTTTAAAATACTTGTAGAGCAAACTGATAATCTCAGAAACATCTCAGTCTCTCTGGTGAGAGACACCAAAGCCATTTTTGTGCCTCCAGAAGATTGGATTTCTTTTCTATAGCAAATGCCTATATTCATTGTCTACTATATGAGGTGTTAGCACTTGTATATCTGTGACATGGCACTGGTACAACACAGTCCCGGCACCTCTAAGTTAAATCAAAGCACACACGGTTTCTCACTCCTTTTTTATACAGATGCTAGATTACACTTGCTCCTTCATCCAAATGTTCATATCCCATCTCTGTCACAGGATGCTGGGCCACCTCTGGTCAGTAGTTATTTCCCTTATTTCCCAGCAAGGCCTGCAACAGGTTTTTAGTGACCACAGTAGTGCAAACACTAAAGCCTTAGATGGACTTAGCAGACCGAAGCTAATCAAGGTCAAGGTTTGCCATACCAGGCCAACTAGTTCACTAGTTAAAGGCCTGATATTAGTTTCTTCAAACACACCTCAAGTTAATGTAATTCAAATTTATAGCATTATTTTTTCTGTGGAGATCCTAAAAGTCTTAAAAACCTGTTCTGAGTATGTAAGTTATTTGAAATACCTTAATAAGTAAGAGCTAAATGACCTGTTTGTGCACTGTCAATGACAATAAAAAAAGTTACACTTCTAGGCATTTGCTCTAGCCTTTCCTCTTTACACTGTAAAATATATATTGCCCATTAGTGTTTCTGTGTTTTATTCCTGTTTCATTTATGAAATTCAGTAACAATTTAAAGCCATAAGTACATCAATGTAAGGTAAGCATTCAACTCCTCAGATCAATCAATGATCAGTTCTTCATGTATTATTACTGACAAATATTTTGAAGGACTGAAAATTTTGACCTTTTTGAATTCATGCAAATCTATGAAACTCAAATCAACTTGTTACATCAGGGCTTTCAACAAAAAATATTAGTTCCATTGCAAGTGAATAAAAGATATTTGAGGTGTCTCTAGGTAGGAATTTTATATTTTCTTTTTGACTTATAGATTTTTATGGTTAAAGATCATAGAAATTCACTAGCATTAAAATCAGTATTCATATTTACTGTATAAAGTGGAACATAAAACTAAAGATTTTATTCCAGAACATAGTCAAAAGATCTCTGTAAAAGCACTCCATTCTTTTGACCCTCCTAATAGATTTGAATCCTGCTCAGCAAGTATCCTTCTCTTAGATGTCTCCAAAAGGTTAGCAATGTGAAGAAGATACTGAGACCTCTGACCACCCTTATGTCTAGTGTGGGCTCTTCTGTTTCTTTTCTCTCTCTCTTTCTCTTGTATCCCCTGGAAGGGTTAAGTTTCCAAAAGAAGTTCTTGTCTTTGTTCACGTCATATTTAGCACAGAAGGCTCATATGTACTTCAGCAGTGACACCTTTCATTACAATAAACTTTGGGAAAATTCCCTAGAGGAAAGTGCAATTACAGCAATAGAGGGACACAATGGCTTGGAACACATTGTTTTGAGTTGGCAGGAAAAGGATGCCGTGATGAAATTGTGAGATGCAGCAGCTATGGCAGCAGCAGTGAAGTGAGTGCAGAGGCAGTATGACTTCCCAAAGAATATATTCCACTTGACCTCCAGAAGTGCATGGGTCTTGCTTAGGTCTTTTCACGTTTGCATATCCTCTGCACATGCCCAGTACCCAGCCACATTAAAATAACTCTGCATACCTATCTTTTAACAACGGAATTCTCCCCCACTTTACACCCAAATCAAGTCTATTGACATTAACTATCACAAAGTACCTGAACACTGCACTGCACTAAAAAGAGTGAGAAGCAGCACTGGTGTGGATCTCTGAGGCTGCAGGAAGCGTTTTAAAAATGAGGATCCCAAGCCCAGCTGGACCACTGTGACCTGAGTTGGACCATCCTGAGGCACAAGTGGAAAGCTGAAGTTCCCAAAGGATCTGTTCTACATGTAGCTTTTTAAAGAGGTTACCAACCTATCTCCTGGGAGGTGAGAAATGGAAGGAAAACTGCTACTCACTTTCTTGTTTTCTCTTCTGTTTTCAGAACTTTTTGATAGCCCTGGAAAGAGCCAAATCTTCTCAGATCCTCAGCCTATGCTGAGAGCTGCCGGGGCAGTAAATCCTGATGGTTGGATAGATGTGGAAGCTGTCACACCTGAGTGGCTGCTCTGGGAGGACAAGTCTAGGACTTTGTCCTTTGCTTGTTAATAGATTTTTGATTCATTTCTTCCTATGATTCTCTTTGACTGAACACTTCAGAAGCATGTATTGAAAGATATAGCAGAGATAAGTACCCAAATGGCAGTTCATAGCTAATCATAAACACATGGCAGCTGTGTAGGATGCAGAAAAAAGAGCAGATGAGTCACTTTGTTGAGGAGCTTTTTGACATTTGGTGTTGCTTTATCATCTAGAAAGTGTGGCTACTCGTGAAAACACAGATGAGATCATCTGCTTCTCCCTCATTAAGCCTGTTACACTGCTGACTCTCCTTCTGCTCTGGTCGTGGTTACATTTCTGTGTATAAGCTGTGCCAATAGTTGGTAGCCATAGCCTACCAGAAACAGCAGCCTAGCAAGGCTTGGTGTATCCATGCACCTATCCCAACCAACAGCCTCAGATGGTCTCAAAATACCTATTAATAATCTTGTCTCCCATACAGCAGAACCTTGATTTATTAAACTTTTTGCACTTACTTGAGTTTGAGTAATGTTTGTCCATTGAGATGCTCCTAAAGGGGATGCCATTCTTGTGATCTTACCTTGTAAAGCAATTTCAGAAAGAGACGGGCAGTTCTGCAGCCAGAGAAACAATGCAGTACTTGAGCCTTTGGTTAAACAGTCAGAGAGTAAAAGACTACTGCAAGATGGGAAAGGAAAGGAGAAAAAGTATTTAAAGTGCCTTTCTTCATCTTATATTTTTTTAATTGGAGATAAACATAAATGAAAAACACTGGGAACTGTGGAATCTTCAGCATCCCACAGGGACTTCTACCTGTCCTTTGAACTAAACAACATTTAATTACTCCATTTCAAGTAGCCATTTTCTGCAGAACAGGAAACACAGAGCTCCTGGGTGACACTGGAAGTGATGTGAAGACTTTTGTTGAGCACAGCCACAGTAAAGGATAAAGGGCTTAAAAACATCAGGTGCAAATGAATAACAAAGAAGATAATCACAGGCAAGCATCTGAAATACTTAATTGAATGCTGAACTTCCATTTATTTAGAGAGAATGTAGATATGTCTCACTGAACTTTGTGCAAATTGCCATGGTGTCTTTCTAATGCCTGTTGGGCCTGAGTTCAGCAACATGATGGATAGTTCAATTTACTGAGTAAGCAAAGAGCTCTCCTTGAATGTTAGACGCTAATCTTCTAATTGGAGTCATTTGCCAGGGAGATCTGCCCTATGAAGTTTTCTAATAAAAATTGATCCAGCTATTGATAAGGATTTAAAAGGTTGATGCACAGGATATTAGCAAAGTATTGAATTTAACTGCTCCCCAGCTACTGTTACAGAAAAAGTGTAAGGCTGTTTCCTACCTGTTGAATAATATGTATCATCTCTATATCAAGGGACATTTGTAACATGTCACTGAGGTTAGGGCACACCTTCTGTACTGGGTTTGCATGGCAGAGTTTTGGTAGCGGGGGGGCTACAGGGGTGGCTTCTGTGAGAAGCTGCTAGAAGGTTCCCCTATGTCCGATAGAGCCAATGCCAGCTGGCTCTAAGTTGGACCTGCCGCTGGCCAAGGCTGAGCCAGTCAGTGACGGTGGTAGCACCTCTGGGATAACACATTTAAGAAGCGGGGGAAAAAAACCAACCAGGACACAAACTGTTCGAGTGAGGAATGAGATTATGAGAAGAATGACTCTGCAGACACCAAGGTCAGTGAAGAAGGAGGGGGAGGAGGTGCTCCAGGCACCGGAGCAGAGATTCCCCTGCAGCCCATGGTGAAGGCCCTGGTGAGGCAGCTGTGCCCCTGCAGCACATGGAGGTTAATGGTGGAGCAGATATCCACTGCAGCCCATGGAGGACCCCACGCTGGAGTAGGGAGATGTGCCCGAAGGAGGCTGTGACCCTGTGGGAAGCCTGCACTGGAGCAGACTCCTGGCAGGACCTGTGGACCCGTGGAGAGAGGATCCCAGGCTGGAGCAGGTTTGCTGGCAGGACTTGTGACCCTGTGGGGGACCCACGCTGGAGCAGTTCATGAAGAACTGCAGCCCGTGGGAAGGACCAACGTTGGAGAAGTTGGTGGAGGACTGTCTCCCATGGGAGGGACCCCACGCTGGAGCAGGGGAAGAGTGTGAGGCGTCCTCCCCTGAGGAGGAAGGAGCGACAGAGACAACATGTGATGAACTGACCGCAACCCCCATTCCCCGTCCCCCCGTGCTCTTTGGGGGGAGGAGATAGAGAAATTGGGAGTGAAGTTGAGCCCAGGAAGAAGGGAAAGGTGGGGGGAAAGTGTTTTAAGATTTGGTTTTATTTCTTATTACCCTACTCAGTTTTGATTGGCAATACATTAAACTCATTTCCCCAAGTTGAGTCTGTTTTGCCCTTGATGGCAATTGCTGAGTGATCTCTCCCTGTCCTTATCTTGACCCATGAACTTTTCATTATATTTTTTCTCCCCTGCTCAGTTGAGAAGGGGAGTGATAGAGTGGCTTTGGTAGGCACCTGGTGTCCAGCCAGGGTCAACCCAACACACCTTCATGTTAACAAGATACCATGAAAATTTGAGATGTGGGAGAAGAGTAAAAGGTACATTCCATTGACATACATGTTTAATCACACATTCCAGCCCATTATCCTTCTAAAGTTTTTAAAACTGAAGGTTAAAATTTTGAAAATTTTGAAGAAAGGAATAGCTTGAAGGTACAGCACTTAAGGGGCTTAAAGAAGATAGCAGATTGAACCTAGCTCAGGTCTTTCAGTGTTATCATGGTTTAAATTACTGTAGGTGGGCCTGGTGCCCTCAATGCCATAGCTAGTTTTTTCTTGTATTGGACCTCGTTCCTGAGGTTTATAACTAGTTTTTTCTTGTACTGGACCTCATTCCTGAGGTTTTGCAAAAAGAGAAATCCATGAACACAATTTCCTTGGCACTGTGGCAAGTCAGACACAGGCATTAGTACTTGGGTGTTTATGCCAAGAGTTGTAATGGGGCAAATTGTGGACAGATCTATTGTTCTCAGCAGCCTCCCAAAGGGGTCTGCAGGGAGCTAGAATATTTTCTTTGAACCTTTAAATCCCTTATTTGCAAGCAAAATGTTCTAGTTTCTCAAAAGCTTGAACAATTTCATGTCTCCTCTGGGTGCTCAGTCTGTGGAAACAGCTCTGCATTTGTCAGAAGCTGGTTTGTGGAGAGTGAGTCAGTATTCCCTTTGCCTGATTATTCACTAAAAAGATATGTAGTGATACCATTAATTTTTTTTTCTTATTGGAAAACTTTTGTGACTGAAGAAAAACCCTTTTACTCTTAACATAAAAATTCAGTATAAGCCAATAAAAATAGTGTTTTCTTACAGGTAATTACTTGTATGTTGACCTACACTACCAGCTCCTCCTAGAAGCAAGTCTATTATACTCTAATAATAAAGCTTATTTTAAGAATCTTGGCAATTTAATCATTAGTCTTGGACAGTCGCAAAAACCGCTACTAATAATTAATTAAGCAGATTATATTAGTCAACCTATTTAGTATCTATTACCTCCATTCTTATAAGCTTTTTCCCAGCAATACTCAAGCATTGAAGGTGCCACAGGACAAATAAATCAGCCTGTTACTGCAGTGGTCCTCGTGAGAAGGATATTAACACACAAGTTGTTTACAACTGTTGGACTGGTAGTTGTCAACCAAGAGCATCCTGTCTTGTTTCTGCGTCTGACAGACATCCTTTTGTTGCTGTATACTGAGAAGATTCTGGCTCTCAGCACTGCTCAATACAAACAGGAGTTGAAAGAGGAGGATTTAGAGAAGCAATTAGTGCAACAGAAAGAGATTAGAGAAAGCCATGGTGTTTCTTACAGTTCTTAGCAAAATTTACACATAAGGTCTGAGTTAATCTAAAGAATTTTCCAGGCTGAGATCCTTTCAGCTGCTTCACCTCATTTCTGCCTGCATCCTATAACTCATCTACTCCTTCAGAAGGGCAGGTTCTGATAGCTTCAACACGTTGTATTGATCTCAGTGCCATGGATATGAGCTATTGTTTTACACAGTATTACCAAGTAGTTGTCATAAAATAATTGGCTACATGCAAGCCCTTCACTTTGCGCCAAATGCTGTAATTTAAGAGAAGATGAGGGTTGGACAGACATGGTCGTTAATGCTTGGGGAGATTAGACCCTTTTTTAATATATGATTCAGCTCGTAGATTAAGATGCGGAAATTTTGGTGTTGGCATATGAGACAGATCTCTAACCCCTACTATAATCAATATAGCCAACACATGTCTCCAGATGAGCAGATGTGTAATCTCCCATTATAGTCTACTGAAGGCTAGTCAGCACAGTTAGCAGAGCCCAGAGTGTAATTTAGTTCACCCTGAGTAGATTCCTAGGTCTTGATTGAGTTCATTGAAGATAAACATTTGGTGACATTTGGGGAACTTGATGCTATATTGCTTTGCCAGCTGCTCCAGAAGAGTGTGGCCCCCTTAAATCTTGGGTCACCTCTGCCAACCTTGTGCAGATGTCTTGGGTATCCTAGAGATTTCAGAAGGTACTGTGAATCTATGTTTGGTAAATGAATCCCATCCCTGCATTTTGTCGACAAAATAGGTCTCTACTCTGCATGGCCTAGATCTTTACTGAACATGCAACCTTAAATACTCAACTCACATGAAAACATCCATATCAAACATATCTTCACCTTGAACTGACATACAGGCAAGACATCTTGTAACCTAGGAGAACTCAGTAGCACTTTCTATTTCTCATTTGCTTATTACTCCTAAAACAGTTGGGGAAGGGAAACTGAATAAGAGAGACAGGAAAAACCAAAGCACCTGTCTCTTGTTGAAAATCAAGACAATTCAGATGTCAAGCTAGTATTACTGAATTTTAAGAGCTTTCTTAGTTAGTCTTACATTAGAAGGCAGTAATTAGCATGTGTGTGCAAGTGAGTACTAGTCACTTCATCTAAAATCACTTTGGTTTAAATTACATTTACACATCTACCATTTTTCTAAATCCAAAAGTATTTTGAAGCTGTGGGAGGGCCTTCATATTCCTAAATTACAAGCTGGGAAACTGACACATAGACCTATAGCAAGATTTGCTAAATCTGGTGGAGTGCTGCAGAGGCACAATAATTATGGTAGAAGTTCCTGAGTGAAGTGATCTCAAACCTCAGAAAGCCTGATCCTGTTCTGTGTTTTTTTGAATTTTGTCTTTGGGAGATGTTTTCAGAGAGAAAGAGAGAAAAAAAAAATCGAAAAACCCTATGCATCTATCTAAAACTATTCCTCACCAGCAAAGTAAAATTTCAAGGTTAATGTTGTGCTTCAAAACCCTGCTGAGCAGGAAAAATGGCATTTGCCACACATCTCTGACATAATGTTCCCTTTTGTTGCTTTATGTCTTCTGTTTTTAAATCTTTCCCATTTTTTGCTCCCTTCATTGGAGCTTTGTACACAGCTCTCGGTCTGAAAGGTAGGTCAGACAAGATTAAGGGAAAGGTAGCAATGAAAGAAGCTGGGACACAATTTTTCCACATCTGCATTGCATAAAAATTTACCCTCTAGGTGACACAGGGGAGAGCACAGCACAAGCTATCACATTTTCTAGCACTGTCACACAGTTTCATTCCATGAAGCAGTGGCACTGCTCTGCTATCACAATATGCTCCAGTAAAAGATAACCACAGTGGTTTTTATTTATATCTGTATTTAAAACAGTTTCAGAAAAAAAACAAACCAAAACAAAGCAAGCTATTGCAGATCTACAATAACCAGGCAACTTTAGGCTCCCCCTTTGAGTGACACACATAAAAACTGAGATTAAGGTGTCTGGGAAAGAGTAAAGCTGGGGAAAAGGTACAGAAGACAGTTGAAAGAGTTTTTTTTCTTAAAAAGCTTGTATTCTTGGTCTCTGGGATATTTCCAAATCCTCTTCTTTGAAACACGAAATCACTGGAAAAATGGAATTTCCCTTATACATTGTCATACTTCTGAATATGACAGCACCTTTCCTTATAGGTAAAAAGCTAAGTGGGTAAGGAGGTGAATTTATTTGACCATAGTCTATGGAGAGTGTAGCCAGCTGTTGGTAGCAGAGTTAGGGCATGGGCTTAGGACTCAAGATTTAAGTCTTATTTATGCAACATATTGGCTATGTGTCATTGAAAAACTCACTTAAAGATTCATTACCCAAACTGTTTTGTAGATCTGACTGTGCACAGCACCTGACATAAAGGTGCCCTGAGTTTTGAAAACACCTTAGGAACAATCAAGCCCACGTCTTAGTTTTCATTTTGTACTTGTCATGACTCCGTTGGCCTTGAAGACAAAAAGGAGGGAGTACACAGAAGATTTGTTTTTCAAAAATTTCTGAGATCTGTTGCGGCAAAAACCTCATACTGAGCAATTTTACATGTAAGCTGAGCTGCTACTTCTGCAGGTGCATCATCCTTTCCTTGCTCTGGGGCAAAAAATCTACTTTCCCTTACCTTATGTCGTGGTTTAACCCCAGCTGGCAGCTAAGCCTCACACAGCTGCTCGCTCTCTCTCCCAAGGTGCGATGGGGGAGAGAATCAGAAGAGTAAAAGTGAGAAAACTCGTGGGTTGAGATAAAGACAGTTTAATAGGTAAAGCAAAAGCCATGCATGCAAGCAAAGCAAAACAAGGAATTCATTCACTACTTCCCACCGGCAGGCAGGTGTTCAGCCATCTCCAGGAAAGCAGGGCTCCATCACGCATAACAGATACTTGGGAAGACAAACGCCATCACTCCGAATGTTTCCCTCTTCCTTCTTTTTCCCCAAGCTTTATATGCTGAGCATGACATCATATGATGCGGAATATCCCTTGGGTCAGTTGGGGTCAGCTGTCCCAGCTGTGTCCCCTCCCAGCTCCTTGTGCACCCCCAGCCTGCTCGCTGGTGGGGTGGGGTGAGAGGCAGAAGAGGCCTTGACTCTGTGTAAGCACTGCTCAGCAATAATGAAAACATCCCTGTGTTATCAACACTGTTTCCAGCACAAATCCAAACCATAGCCCCATACTAGCTACTGTGAAGAAAATTAACTCTATCTCAGCCAAAACCAGCACACCCTGAACTTCTCTGCTCTGGATTTGTAACTAAGAGCACTCTTGCCCCAGGCTTTCACAGGGCTGTTCATGCTAATCTGTAAAATCAGAAAAAATAGGATAATTGTGCTTCCTGCCAGCACAAGCACAAATCCTTTGGTGACCATGAGATGCTGTGGAGCTTTGTGTGGGTTGCAAGTGTGTAGGGAAGATGGGAGGTGGGCAGAAAGACTATGCTCCCCAAGCAGATGCTACATCTCTTGTTCATCTGCAACAAGGGCAACTCTGGGAGTGATCACCATTTGTTCTGACTCTATGTCCCTATCAAAGGCTGCTCCACTGAATGTCTTTCAAGCAACAACAAACCTAAAGCATTAAAAGAGTGGTTAACAATAAGGTGGCAGGCAATGGTTCCTTTAACAAAAGAGTGAAATGAGAAGGAAATACCATTTTCTATTAATCCTTGTTAGAGTTCACTTCTGTAGCTGCAATAACCAGAACAGGAGACCTTGTCTGTATTCAGCACAGCCCTAATGCTTGTAAAGAAATAAAAAAACCCAAATCTTGCTACATTTTCCTGTGTCTGGGTTCTCACTGCTCTCTTTCCTGGGCAATTAAAACTGTTGCTACTCTAGTCCACACCTCTTGCCAGGGAAGGCTTTAATGTACCAGGCAGATCCCAAAATGGGAAATAACCTTTAATGTAATGTCACAGATCAACAGCTTTCCACAGGGAGGTTTCTATTTTGAGGTTGCAAATCAAGCTGAACCTGTTGGGCCTGTGTTTGTTTAATCCAGCTGCTACCAGAATGGTGACAAGGGACAAGGCAGGAGGTGGCTGGCTAATGACATTCAGCAGATGATGAAAGGGAGATGAGGCTTCTGTGCTGAGGAACGGTTTCTCAAAACAGAGGTTTAACAGGCTGCGTGTTCATCTGAAGAAATGGGGAAAGGGCTTAGTTTTGAGATCTCCAGAAACAAGGTAGAGGTGAGACCCACTCATGAGCTTATTTAAAGGAACTGGATGCCCTGGGTTTCTTAGGTGGTGCATTGTTTGTGTGAGGCAGCACATTTCACATCAGACTTTGATGAAGCTGGGTTTTACAGCTTTCAGTAACAACAGGCACTAGCAGGTGGAAGTCCAAGTTGGTCATATTCAGCCCTCCGAACATGGTGCCTCAAATAAATTTAGGTACTGCTGGAGTATGTGAAATTAAGAGAGGGATGAATGATTGAAGTATCTGGGGTATGAGTCAACTGCGAAAACATAGATGTCTGTGATAGAAGTGGTATATCTCAGCTGTTTCTCTGGGGCTCCCTTGGGGCTCCCTAGTGCTGTGAATGGGGTCTAGAGCACAACGGATCCCATCCTAAAATGGACATCCAAACCAGACCCACTGAGCTGCATCCTAGCGGTGTGTATTCCTTTCCACTGACCGACCACAGGGGAGACTGGGGTGACTGCTTCACGGGTAAATGTCTGTTACAACTGGTGAATGATACATGAGTTGAATCTAACCACTGTAATCAGGGATGCTTTAAGTAATCAAAGGAGACGAATAAGCACGTCATCTGAATAGATTATCTGGGTACGACTTTTACTTCTCTCCATTCAGTGTACAGAAACCCAGGCTCTGAAAAGTGTGGATAGCAGACAGGTGAAGACACTTGTTGTTGTCTTGAATTTTGATGTCATTACAACTGCATGAATATCTCCTGGGTATCACAGCAAGAGGTGTGATTACTGACTACTGATCTCACGACAGCAAGCAGAAAGTTTACTTTGGTTCAGATACTGTAAGTTTACTGGGGAAAAGCAGTCTTGCAGAGAATATTGTTATGAGCTGTGGCTCTGTGACAGAAGTTCATGGGAAGTTGTCAAAGGTAAGTGCTTTTATGATCCTGAAAACAAATTTATACTGTGGAACATCATAAAAATCCATACCTTTGGTAACTTCTTGCTAATGTGAATGACTGATCAATCAAACTGGACAGTCATGTCCTCAGTCAAAAGCCATGAACAGCCTGTGCCCCTCTTCATAGTCAAGAACAAAAAAAGAGTAAGTCAACATTTAAGTAAGATCCTTCCTATTTCAGAACAAATATTAAGTTGAGGAATGGGTACTACTCAGAGGTAATTTTTGATTAAAGAGTCTGCTTTCTCTCTCTCTCTCTTTTGTCTTTTTTTTTGAAATTACCAAACATCTTGAATAAGTCCAGTCTGACAGGAAGAGAGCCAGTTGAAATGACAGAGGCACAGTGTGCAGAGATGGAGGGGAAAAAAAAAAAAAAAATATCCCTCAATCTGTTTTTAATGAAGCAAAACATTCCTTTAATGCCAGCTGGCTAATTAGTAACTGGGACCATTTCTCCCGTGCAGCATACTTATCAGAAACAAGGCCAGAGGGCCCCTCGTGTATCTCGTAAAGGTAAATATTCTCTCCATATCACAGAAAAGGTTGCCAGGTAGAGAAACTAGAAGAATAATCTGGACTGCCAGCTCTTGTGTGCAGAGTGGTTCTCTGTCGAAGGACACATTTCCCACACTCAGGAAGGAATATGTCCCAGGGCAGGACTTGAACAGCAGCAAGTAATGTGACAGGAGGTGTCCGAAAGGGGTCCTGAAGCTGCACATCTGCGACCATCCCGAGATGCATTGGGTGCCTGGTTTCCAAATTACCTGCTGCCTCTGCCGCCAATCACTCAGGTGGACTGAGGTGGCTGCAGACTGAGGTTGCATCCCATAAGCTGTGAATGAGACATGTATCTGTTACATGTCATAGTTAACTCCCAGCCACCACCACCCATTAGGGTCTTGCTTTGACCTTTAAAATAGCACCTTTCGAAGTAAACATTTCATGTGATAAATGAGTTTCTTTGTGCACCAAGAGTACAAAACCTGACAAATTTTTGAGGTTTCCTGCCAAAATTCAGTGTGGCAGACTGGGCTCAAAATCACTCTACAGAATCTTTCTCTCCTGTTAAGATTCAGCTGTACTTTCACTGCTAGCTGTGTCCTATCAGGAATATATTTTGTGTATTATTTGTACAGTAGCATATGTTCAGTCAACAAAAAACTTTTGGCAATATGACGCAAAGCCTATCTGGGCATATATATCCCAAATCTGTTGAGATATATTTTGATCCAACTTAATCAACAAGCATTTTTCCAATGCCTTCAAAGGGAGATGAAAAAACTTGAACACATAAAAAAAAGTACCTCACTACTAAATGAAGATCAACATCAGTGACCCTGAAAAAATATTTGTTAGGTTTTTCTTCCAGCATTTATCTTTGAGGAATAAAAAAATCTAATGGTTAGGTTGTTTTTTTTTTTTTAAATTAACTAGAGTGATAGGTATCCTTTTTTCCCCCCAAATTCCATTTCATTTCTAAAGAGCTAATTTTCATTTTTATTTTTTAAGAAACTAGAGTTAAAACTACATACTTGAATGCTGAAATAGAGCTGTTTTTCACAATTTCTGATTCACTGCAGATGGTAAAAAATTGTGTTCTGACTTGAAATCACAAAAGAGTTTTCAAAACCTTCAGTGTAGCAACAGAATCTGATTTTCATCTGGTAACACAGTGATGCCTTTCTTTGAAATATATAGTGCTGAATATACTGTTGTACAGGTTGCATCTGAAGAAAAATATTTAAAGTAACATTGAAGCTGCAGTTCAAATCATCCAGAAGCCTTAGCTGTAACTGTTTGCCTGTGCAACCTTAGTTTCCCTTTCTATCTGATGAGCTAAAATTCAACCATATTTTTTGACTGCTTTATTACTTTTCTTAGCAGGACAGCACTCTCATTTCGTGTATTGGTGCTCTTCAAATGGGCAACTCATCAACATTTGGTTTTACCTTACTTTTGACATAGCTCTCTGTCTTATTTAGTGAACAATTCTGAAACCCTCCAAAGTCTGAAGACAGAAGTGTATTTACTTATTCCAGGTTCTTGCCACCACAGTAACTGAGAACTGTACAAACATGAAAGGAATTATTTTTCACAACCATGGTGAGATGAGGTGTTACACTGGTTTCTACTTTCAGGTAGGAAATTGAGGCACAGAGAAATTAAGATTAATAAAAAATAAGTTAATTCAGTGCTTGATCTGATAGGCAAATTGACTACTTGTAGCTGTAGCCAGGGATGCTAGAGACATCATTAGCTGAGCTGGTCACCCCAGACTCCTTTCTCCCCTTAAATATGCACTTTAAAAGATAACTCCTTTGATGTATTTTACATGTTGACTTTTGGGCACCCTGAACTGCAGTATGTTCTTCTTTGTCTCTATGTGGTACATCTCCTTTGACTATAAAAATGACTTTTATATATTCCCTTTTTCAAATGTACAGATTTATAGGGAAGATGCCTACATCTGTTCACATTAATCCAGCTGTTTGTGCAAATTCAGTGTATTTGTAGAAAAAAATGTATAAATTCATTACCACCAGTGGTATAGTAACCTTCTGGTTAATGAATTCTGGTTATGTCTCTCCCCTGGAAGAGGGAGATTTAGTTCCAGCAATTTCTTTTTAGTGCATGCTAAAATCCATCTGAAAACACATATAAATTTATTGGCCTCCAGAACTACTGTCTTTACTCTTTGGTACAGAACCAAGCTCTTTCTCACATAAGGTCTCTTTGTGCTCCTCAGCCTTGCACTCCTGCCCGCACGGGGTCCTGTCTGTGTCCATGCAACACTTAAGAGCTGGTGGTTCCAGAAACGCTGCCCTGAACCCCTCTGGGAGGATGTGTCTCCAAATTCCTGGTGGAGAGCACTGAGCCTAGGATATTTCACAGAAGCTGGCCACCACAGTGTTTCCAATAACAACCACTCTGTGGTTATGTGAATCCCTTTCTTTGTGACTTTTAACTGCATAAAAATCACGGTTGTGCTTTGTCATTGTCATACCTGAGACTCATTCCCCCATGAACTCATTTATGGCCTTTCCTTGACCTCTGGCATCTTCTGCTAGCACTATGTTATGCCATCAGTTGATCCCTCTGACTCACTAAGTGATGGAGCCAACAAATTCATCACACTCATTTTCCATGCCTGAGGTCAGATGGATCCTTATAATTACATGATATTTACCTGATAAACATTTACAGCCCCAAACGTTAGTCATTAGCACAAGAGGTGGTTGGTATTTGTACTAGAGCACTAATTAAATGCTCATTTCCAGTACAGTCATGTGTATTACCCAGAGCACAGAAAGAATTATGGAAGTGACACATTTCAGAGAGAAAAAATATTTGCTGGAGGAATATTTCTTCTGAGACTTCTTCTTATTATTCCCTTTATGGCAAAACACCCCTGGTTTTTAATAGAGAATCATCTTGTTTATTACGCTATGTTTAAAATCATAAAGAATATTTGTTTCTGAAATGTAACTGATTGGAACACTAACACAAAGGCCATTTCAAGGCAGAATGGTTTCGTTGGGGTGTGGTCTATTTGTTTTTTTCATAAGGTAACTGGGAACTAAAAATGTGCCAAGGGAGAAGAACAAAAAAGGGGAGAAAACCCATAAAAGAATGGAAACACGAGCACATGTGATTTTTTTTTTTTTTCTCTCACAGAAGTTGCAGAGAAGCAAATATTTAGCACAGCAGGAGAGAGGAGGTCACAATTACCTGTTCTGTTGGCTAGTTACCCAGGCATGCATTTTAACAGGGTGATTACTCATGGAGTTCAGCTGGATCACAGTCATGGATCACAGTTGCCATTCATTATTTGATTTCCCTCCTTTGATTGAAATATTTTAACTGTGTGTATTTATCCAACTATGCTGACTCTTAGGGGCATTGCTCTGAAAAGGCTTTAATGGTCTACCTCCTAGTAGATATCTGGAGGATGGTCTACGCTGGGCATACTCCTGGACCAAGCAGCAGGGACTGCAAACTTCTCACCCTTAACTGGTTTCCACAGACAGTCACAGTCTTAGGAAGTAATGTGGCATGGTTAGTCACCTTGGAAAAGTACTGTATGAGGTCAAAACATCTAATTCACATCTGTCCTGAGAGCAGAATCAATCCTTGCAAGCTGATTAAATCTTGCTGAAGAGGTGCAATATGAGCTGCTGGTTATGGTGAATTCTGCTCTGTTTGCATTGTCAACATCTTTTTTTGGCAGCACTACAATGCATGTTTTCATTGACTTCCTATTTCTAAACAAAAGGCATTGCTTAATCCATGCCTCTTGCAGTATTTGCAGGAGCAGTGGCGTGTGTGCCTTTTGGTGTTTGGTTTTTTTGTTTTTTTTTTTTTTTTAACATTCCAGAGCACACCTTGCAAACTAGAAACTGATGGATCTTTCCATATGCAAGAAACAAGACTTAAAATTTACACCAAGTGAAGGGGGTGACAACCTTTAGACTTAAAAACAAGCATTATATTGGACTTTCAAAACCAAAGAAGTAGGCAACAGCTTTCGGCTTTTCTTGGGGAGAATGTTGCAAGTACCCTAATTATTTCATGTTTACATAGCAGAAGTGAAAAACACCGTACCAGCTTGAAAAAAATCAAGGATTTATGAAGGCAACTTGTAATTATCTATTTTAGAGTCAAACCAGAGTCCTTTGGTTCCTGCTCTTATTCATGCAAAAAGTATCCTGAAAATTTTTACTCTCAGAAATGTGGAAGCTCTCAATATGATTTCATTGTACAGGTAAAGGTATTTCAAGCAGATATTATTTCCAGGATGAGATTCAAATCCCAATTCCTTTTTTTTTCTGAGAGAATGAATTCACATTTCACACTGCTTATGTGGGTTAAACATTTCCCCACATCAGCAGTTAGTAAGTACCCAAGAAGTGGAGAAAAGGATTTTCAGGACATGGGCTGGCACCATCTGTGGTGGTACATCTTCCCCCTGCCCCTGTTTTCTTTTCTCTCCTGTTTTTTCCCCTCTACTTCGTCTGCTTTACAATCTCAGGAATTCGCAGGCTGCAGCTTTTGCATAGAGAGTTGGTCAGTTAAGTGCTCCTTAATTGTACCAGACACTCCTACATGGCTGGAGCAGAGAGCGGCTCTGTCCTTATCAAGATTCATATTATGGCTAACGAGGGGAACGAGAACAAACAGCTACCCCAGACAGCCTTGAAACAGGGTGGTATCATCGCTGCTGGAATTCCAGCAACAAGCCGACCCGAATTGTGGCTCGGATGGAAATTTACTGGTGATTAAAGTCAATCATCTCACAATCCTATAAAACGGCAGTCCTGAGTGAGGCCCTTTGAGCTCTCCTGGACCGCCACGGGCCGCACCAGCATCTCCCTCTGATCGAAATGTCTCTCAGAGTCAGTGAAAACTAGCAGATTCCCAAAGTCTGCTGCCACCAGAACTCCATTGCCGGAGATCGACAACGGAGCCTGGGCTGCTGATATTCTTCACTCCTCAAGACTCTGCTCTCGCCCGTTGAGAAATGCCAAGGCATTAGATGTGAGTATTTCACTAAACTTGAGGGGAATTTTTAACAGGTATACTATTTTCATATATGCATTTATAGTTGTAAGTTGCATGCATAAATCAATTTAAGTAGTTTGTAGATGTATGATTTAATTTTAAAAGGAGTTTTATATTGCTGTACTGTCCTTATAGCATTACTCTTATAAACCGTTGACCAAGTCTGAGACTAGGAGTGGGCCCAGCCGCACCCAGGCTCCTCTCTGAGAAGGAGTCTAGAAAGCAAGGGTGTCCATTCCGAACCTCGTGACTCAATGGGAGGGTTCCCTTCCCCCCCCCCCCCCCCACTTTTTACCTTTAGTCCATATATACGCAATGCTTTTATGAATCATCTTAACTTGTTGTGATTTAATTCTCTTTTATGTGCTTCTGTGTAGTAATAGAGTGAACCTTGCCATCTTCGAATCTGTAACTAAGTCACTGATCAATTTTGTCTAATCACTTTATTAATCATTGATGATTGAGTGCTATTAAAAATACTATAATCAAATCCTGCAATTCGCTATAAGTAAACTCTAACTTTTACTAAATCAAACCGTGTAAAGTCACTCATTCATAGTGAATCGACATAATCAGCAGGATTCACAAACCTGCATTCATGACACCATCCGAGGACAACAGAAGGAAACGCAATGGTCCCATGTTGTGAATTCTGACCTGCTCCTGAAATGCCTATTCAAGAAGAGCCGTCTTTTTGTGGCTTATGGAAGTCTGTGCAAATCTGATAGTCTGCTCAGACGTTTCCAGAGGCCTATTGAAATGAGGCAGTTGGGTCTCTTTAGCAGCTTGGTAACACCCGTGCGTAGCAAAATTCCTTCTACGTGCAGTGCCAGAGAAAACCTTACTGTATGAACTCCCCTCTGCCACTCTGTCTCAGTGCAGTTAAGTGCAGCCTATCTTGTAAAACAAAGAGGTTAATTGCTGGCCTTCAGCACTTAATTATAATCCAGAAAAGGAATTGTTTATGCATTGGTTGTAGTGAACAAAAAAATGCTATTTTCAATAAGCATAGTCAAATAAAGACATGTCATTTCATTAGGAACATGTTATGATACTGGACTGCATTTCTTAATTATATCTAATTGAAAGAACACCTAACCTCTGACCAAGAGAAGCCAGGGACAATTTTCTATGTCTTGGTGGTTGAATGTGTTTGTGCAAGGAAAGTGAAAGTGAGGGAGGCGAACTTACTTAACATTAGCATGAGTAAATAAAATGTTCCTGCTTTATAAACCTCATTTTATTTTATAATCAGGACTAAAATTAAGTACCGAAAGCTTGCAGCTAAGTCTACACTTTGCCTTGCTTGGAAACTGTGTGGGAATAGGTCTGTTATTTTGGTTTTGCATTTACATTTCTTTTGCAAGTCACTCGCAGGTCCCTCCATGGATACTAAAACCGGTAGCTGTGCAACACTGAGGAAGACAGACCATGATGATGAGATTTACAGGTCTTGCCAAGTAGTTATATTCTTCCTCAAAATGGACTAAGCTAGAAGAAAGGCATTTGTTTTTGCAGAGGCTGGCTGGTGGCTGAGATGAAGATGGGGCCATAACAGTGTAATCAGCACTGACATTCTTGTCCATTAAGTATCTCAGGGTTGCTCTGCTTCATTGTGGCACCATCATCCTTTTTCCCTTACAACATTCACGATGATTTTTTCAATTTAATTCCTTGTGCTTCCCCCCCTCCCTCCATCTTCCTGTGCTTCTTTTAGGTAGATTAAGGTATATCCCCATCTCTGCTGACTCAGCAACAAGGCAGCCTTTCTGAAATGCTGAACTGGATTGAAATCATTATCAAAACCGAGATTTTTAGGACTGGGGAACTGCCTGCTGAGTCATCACATTGAAAGCACTGATCCATGGAACAATAGCTGGTTGGAAATTAGTGAGCCCGTAATAATGTCATGGACCATTCATTAGACTGCAGGGAGCATAAGAAAATAGGCCCAGAGGACTGTGCAATAAACATTATTATAATCAAACACCAGCTGCCCGGAGGAGGGAACCGGCACTGCTGCGGAAAATGGTAAAATTGCAGATGTCATTTTAAGAACTGCAAACCTGACAGAAGGACAAATCATGCCAAAAAAGTAATAAAACTTAGGCAATCCATTATTTATGTGTGCTGGAAGGGAATATTCTGAATATCCTTAAAGAAATACAAAAGCCTGCTTGTTTTCAGTATGTTATTTTCACAGTAAACACCCCTCCAGGGCTCTGTGCAACCATACTTTTATGAAGCAGTTAATAAGGCTTGTTTTTCTTTCTTATTCTTATTTTTCTTACTTGTTAAGTTTGCTGTCATAATTAACACCTGGGACAATCCAATGTTTATCTTTCTGTTTCCACTAAGGTAAGAGAATTTATTTCCCATAATCCCACCAGGCAATCTGTACCAATTAAGGTTTCTGCAGTTGCATCAGTTAATGAGAAAAATCATATTAACAACTGGATTCAGGCCTTCAACAGATAAGTGTCTCTTCCTCTCTGCTCATCATGGAAGAAATTTGTGCTGACTCAACACTTAACTTACCCAAAGACAATGATTTTTTTTCTGATAGCATCAGATTTGCTGGACATGGTCCCTATTTTCCCTTAAATCCTTCTCTGACAAACTTGGCTTGAGTGGCTGTAGGTTGGTAGCTTTAAAATAAACCCTTTCAGACTCTGTCTTAATCCTTCTTACATTGTCAGCTTCTGCAAATGTATTAAACCTGTGGCCTTAAGCTGATATTGAAAATGAGATCAAACCACTTAGATTGCTTATAATAATAACAATGCTAATTAATATGTGGTTTTCTACATTGTAAACAGTAGGCTCGAAGGTTGGCGCTGCTGTGGAGGGAATCTTGACCTTATTTCCCAAAAGCCAACAAACTTCTCTTGAACATGGTAGGTGAATTCAATCATTGCACCTGAACCAACTGCAGCAAGAGCCTGATGAACTCAGAGCATTGGTGACCTGTATTGAATAACCCATCATCTGGCAGTCACTCACAGTAAGACAAATAACTAATCATCCCCATCACATCTCAAATTGATAAATAAAACCTGTAGGCTTATGAAAGAGTCACTTTCTAGTAAAATGTTCCTTAGCGTTCTTATTTCCAGTCTTGGCAATATCAGCTTTTATTCTTGTTATTTGTCTTCTGAATGAGCTCTAAATAAAAATTGATCAATCAGTCAGTCAAAGACAAAAAGCTTGAAGACATTAAGGCCTTTGAATGCTTAGGTTTTAATGTTGGTCTTTCCAGGATATGTAGTTTTTTAAGTCACACAAACATGTGAAAATCTCCTCTTGTGTTCTCACTTGCTTGTTCTTCTCTCAAGAAAGTCCCTGTGATCTCTTGGTCACAGCTAAAAAGGCAACAGGGATTCTCTGTGAGTCCTGAACACCAGAAGGTAAGTGAAATAGATTAAAATATTCCTGTTCTAAAATCTCCTTAATCTTATTCCAGCTTCATGGTTTTGAAGAGCTGGCTTCAGTGCCTCGATCTAGCAATAACCCACAATTTTAATTTGAAGATTAGAACCAAATAAAGGGATCTTGAACCACTGCCTGCAGAGTTTTTTCCCTGTTGGGAGGGGCCTTCAAAAGGCCTAAATCTACACAACTCTGCATATTTGCTTAGTTGTTCTCCAGGGGATTATAAAGGTTTTCTTGTGTAAATTCAAAATAAAAAGCCAGATATGATAAACCTAGAGGGAAATGGAGAATTTTCTGCCTCTCACCTTTACTTTCCTCTTTTTTTTTTCTTTTTCCCTCCTTGTTCCTTTTCCCCTCCATCCCCCCCATATTCCCACTCAAAATTTATCACTTGATATTTTCCTTTGCACTGCAGCTCATACTTCCTATATGACAGGTTTCATATTCCTTAACAGTGAAGGGAAATCAATGAATAAATAAATAAACAAAAATACTTCCAGAGAGGAAGAAACTCAAGAATCTCATTCTCGTTTAAATTAAATTTGGCTCAGAGAAAAATAAAACTTCACAAAGCCCCCAAAAGTTCAAATGTACTTTTTATTTGAAGTGTTAAAAATGAAGCACAATACACATCTGCTAGGCTAGATTACTCTTCTGTCAAAAGGGGCAGGAGGCAACACCTAGAGTTATTTGTGCAGAGAGTGCTTTCAACACTTCCAATTGTGTCCACTGAAGAAAAAAATCAGTGTTTAAAAACCCCCCCAAAACCCCAAACCCAGCCTTTTTCTTTCCAGTTTCATGTACCTTGTTTGTAAAGAATTGTGTTCATCAGGTGTGCCTTACGCTGTACCACAGTCTTTCTTGCAGCCTTGTTCTTAACTGATTGTTACATGATCTGAGACATCAGGTAGATTGAAGTGATTTAACTTGGCACCAACCTTTACAGATGGGAGCTGAAAAAAGTCTAATTGAGCATTATTGCTGCAACATTAAATAGCATAAACTTAATCTTCTCTGAGCTGACACTTTTGTGGGTCTGGCAAAAAAGAAGGAAGGGAATTGAACCATGAATTATGGGATAATAGTTTTAAGACAAAACAGCATGGTTTTGTGGTTAGCAGCAGAATCCCTCTGACCTAAACACAGACTTCTGAAAGCCAGGTATTAAGTGTAAGACAATTTTTAGGGCAGAGTTCAGTCTGAGATTAAGACTTCTGTATTTGGGCAACTACATGTATATGTCTACATGTGAACCGGGTGACCATTCTCCCACTGTAGTAAATCTAAGCCAACACATCTGCATGGGGCTAGCAGGTACTACACAAGATACATGAGATATTTGCCCACCCATCTGTGGTGAAGGCCACGTGGGTACCTGTGTCTAAATTGACATTGTATGCTTCTGTTTGGCAACTGAAGCCCATCCCTGCTGATTGATCATCTCCACCAGCCAGGTTGAGTAGATGTCCACTGTCTGTACACGTAGCTGATACACTCATCTCAGATGGAGAAACCTGCATTGAGAGACCTAAATTTAGATGCCTTAATCTTGAGACTAATCTCATTCTTAGGGCATGGAGATTTGGTACAGGACCTGTAGGAGACTGATGCAGCAGCTGAAACCCAGAGGGATACCAAGAGGAATATTTCAGAGGGCACTAGACACCTGGATGGTGCACCTGAATTGAGCACTAAGTCTTCTGTAATCAAAGAAGGGAGATGTGCACTTCCAGGGGACACTTCAGCCTGGCTTAAAGCACACTTTTAACATGGGGTCAGTTTACTTTCAGGTACCCTATGGAGACACTGTTCTCTCCCCACTGGGAGAATGGCTAGCTTGTACATAATTTGCTGGAGGAGATTAATTCCACCACTGCTGACTTCCTGCAACAGAATCAAGGTCAGCTGCATTCTGCTCCTGTTCTCATTGTGCTGTTATGGGACCTCTTTCATCATATGACTCCCCTGTCTACTGAGTTTGCAAAATATTTGTGGTAGAAGCTTCATGGTAGACGCTTCCAACGGTAATGGTAAAAAAATTCAGGAAAACTTTATTATTGTCATACTGGGATGGAAGTTAGGAAGATCATCATGACCACATTTTATAATTTTTTTTTTTAATCATAGATTTGGCTTGGAGATAGAAATATGGGACAGGTATCCATGTATCCATTCTATGAACCAGGATCCGTGTTTGTGTACTGAGCTCCCTTAGCAAGCCCACATCTCTATGCAGTGTAGAACGATGATTTTCAGGAATACTTTATGTCCCAGAAGCAATAAAGCTGTGTGAGAGTGGTACTCAAGGAATTAATATGTGTCTGCACTTTCTGCTGTGTCCATTGCCATGATGTACAGATCATAGAATCATAGAATAGAATCATAGAATCATAGAATCCTTTAGGTTGGAAAAGACCATTAAGGTCATCAAGTCCCATGGTTAACCTGGCACTGCCAAGTCCACCACTAATGACTCTTACCAAGAGGAAAAAAACATGTCATCAGGACTGTGTACATCGTGTTTGTAGCCCTTTTCTCTCTCCTCCACTCCTGCAAACAGCCTGGTTTCTGCTTCCCTGTCTTTCTGACAACACCCATTTTAGAGGAAAACAGAAGTGCACTGAAGATTAGTTAAGACCTTCAGAAAAGGTAGAAAGAACAAACAAATTGAAGCTGAAGTGGGTGGAAACTCGTGGGAGGATAAATTTAACAGGACAACAACTACACACTTTAGGTACTGTAGGGCTTGGCAAAGGAGGAGGGAGATGGAGAGAATGAGACTGCATAAAAATAATTGAATAAAATTTGGAGCTAACCTCCAGACTACCAATAAAAGCAGGTCTTGCAGGAGACCAGATCACTCATTACTTTTGGAAGAGCAGGTCACAAGCAGGAAATAAACGATTGAGTTAGAAAATCACCAGACAATAAAAATAGAAAACTACACCTTTCTGGGAAACAAACAAATGAACAACCTAAACTCCCCTCCTATTTATTAAAATCTGTCTTCTGGCAGTCTTCAAGGTTTCTTGCAGATGCCAAATTAATTTAGCTTCATCTTGTATAATGATTAGGGGGAAGAAGTACAGTCTCAGGTGAGCAATTAAGAACTGTACCTTTTAGAGGTATGCTGTGAATATTTAGACAGTTACAGGCAGAGAGCCGTCTGGTTGTACTGCAGGCATAAATGATGAGACTCAACCAGAACAGAGAAACTCCAGCATACAAATGACAGAGCCATGAATATCAAGTGGTCTAGACACATTTGCTGCTGTTGTAGAGCAACTGGTATCTTGTCACAACAGATGTCCGTCTTCTTAAAAGGACAGCTATTGTTTTCTGGCTTAAAACAGTGCTTGAAAATATGATATACATCTCTTGGAGGAAGCTGCAGCTTACAGAATAATGAGGCTTATCTTAATATGGTTTAAGATTCATGCCTGTAGCAGATGGTTTTGTCCCCAGAGTGGAAGCAACAGGATCAATAGGAAGCAATAGGATCTCTAGCATTGATTTGGGTTTCTGTTTAAGAGATGGACTATGAAATGCAGTAGCTAAAAGAACATACCTGCCTTCCGCTCTGCCACAACCCTCTGAAGGCTTTAGAAGAAATGCAGGGTGGACATGGACATCTTGGGCTTACTTCTCCTCATGGAAATGTAGTCAGAGCATGTTGTTAACAGTAAGGATATACTGGTTTGCTTCTTCCCATCTTCTTGAGTGCAATTACATTACCAGGGGTATCATACAATACCATCTGCCTCCAGCCTTTTCTGATAATCCCTCTCTTTCTAATATTTGATAGTTTATCCCTTTATTTTGATTTTTTTTTTCCTGGTACGTTCTTTGATTTTAAAATGATCAAGCTCACAATTTTTAAGATAAACCTTTCATATCACTGTTAATATCTCAAGCCCAAACATGATACGTATTTTTTCTTCCTTTTCCAGTTAAATACACTTACAGTGTTGCCCATGACCAGCACTGTTGTTTAGATTCATCCCTCAAGGGCAGTCTTTTAGGGAAGATGGATGAAGGACATTTCAAGGTTAAGGCACAAACTCTCTGATCAGAAGCTGGAATTCATCTCAGACTATGTCTGTTGTCTAAGAGTTGGTGTTTGAAATAAATTGGTTGCTGAGTTTCTCCTACAGTCAATAATAGACACGGGTCCTTCTACAAGGTCATTCTGCATCCAAAAAAAGGATAGAAGACGGATGCTATAAATCACACTCATGAGTTATCTCACCTCCTGCCTCCCCTGTCTTCCTCCAATCATTGACTTACAGGGTGGGATTTATCTGATTAAATATCTGTAACATGCACCCTAATAGGGACATGGTTTAGTGGTGGACTTGGCAGTGTTAGGTTTATGGTTGGACTTGATGATATTAAAGGTCTTTTCCAGCCTAAATCATTCCATGATTCTGTGATTCTATGAATAGTTCAGTTGGAAGAGACCTATAACGATCATCTAGTCCAACTGCCTGATGACTAATCTTCCATTTTCAGAGAGAAGTGAGTAATTTTAGATGGCTAGCCCAAGTTGTATGCCTAAACTTTTAATGGACTACAGTTCATAAAGACTAATTCGTCCTTAGTTGCCCCGGTTCATACTTATTTCAATGAATACGAACCAGTGTGCTTCCATTATACTCAGTTAAGCAATCTACGAAATCCGAACAGCTAAGGAGAGAGGAACAGTGCTGTCAGGGTTAAGAAACATGAACAGTTTATTTTTCTAATATATAGCTTATTGCATTCATATTTTAGTTTAAGGCATGAATCTATTCTGAAGTTACTTTAAAGTTCACTTGCTTAGGCACTCGAGAACAGTAGTGGAATAAACTAATTAAAAAGCTGATATAACTGACAGGTCCCTGTTAACAGCCCTCCCAAACTTATGCAAAAACAATTACAATATGCAAATGCTGATGATCCACCTTAATGCTATTCCCTATTAAATGTCAGAGAATGAAAAATGCATTGGATTATCATAGTTTCCTTACTTGTATGATGATGCTCTAAAGATATATCAAAATGTCAATTTTCCAAGCTAGCTTATGGACAAAGAAATTTACCCACTTCATCACTGCAGGTAAAACAGAGTCTCTTTCTCTGGTCAGCCATGGACAAAGAAATTAATTAATTAATTGATTAATTATGTATTTCAGAAATTTTCTGAAATTTACTTGTCTTCTCTTGCATTTATAATGAGAGAGGGGCATAAAAATTTCAAGCATTGGAAATGTGTAAAATCTGAGCATTTTTCATTTTACTATGAACTGAGATTTGCCTCAGTTTTGCAAAGGACAAAACGTGTGAATATTATCATACTGTATTGTGGTGGGTTGACCCTGGCTGAATACCATGTGCCCACCAAAGCTGTTCTATCACTCCCCTCCTCAGCAGGACAGGGAGAGAAAAAATAACAAAAAGCTCATGGGTCAAGATAAGGACAGGGAGATCACTCAGCATTTACCATCAAGGGCAAAACAGACTCGACTTGGGGAAATTAGTTTAATTTATTGCCAATCAAATTAGAGTAGAATAATGAGAAATATACCCAAATCTTAAAACACGTTCCTCCCACCCCTCCCTTCCTCCCAGTCTCAACTTCACTCCTGATTTCTCTGCCTCCTTCCCCTGAGCGGCGCAGGGGGACGGGGAATGGGGGTTGCAGTCAGCTCATCACATGCTGCCTCTGCCGCTCCTTCCTCCTCACACACTTCCCGTGCTCCAGTGTGGGGTCCCTCCCATGGGAGACAGTCGTCCATGAGCTTCTTCAATGTGGGTCTTTACCAAGGGCTACAGTTCTTCACAAACTGCTCCAGCGTGTGTCCCTTCCAGGGGTGCAGCCCTTCAGGACCAGACTGCTCCAGTGTGGGTCCCCCATGGGGTCACAAGCCCTGCCAGCAAACCTGCTCCAGCCTGGGATCCTCTCTCCACGGGTCCACAAGTTCTGCCAGGAGCCTGCTCCAATGTGGGCTTCCCATGGGGTCACAGCCTCCTTTGGGCATCCACCTGCTCTGGCATGGGGTCCTCCATGGGCTGCAGTGGATCTCTGCTCCACCGTGGATCTCCATGGGCTGCAGGGGCACAGCTGCCTCACCAGGGTCTTCACCATGGGCTGCAGGGGAATGTCTGCTCCGGTGCCTGGAGCACCTCCTCCCCCTCCTTCTTCAATGACCTTGGTGTCTGCAGAGTTTTTCCTCACATAATCTCACTCCTCTCTTCTGCTACAGTTGCGCCAGCATTTTTCCCCCTTCTTAAACACGTTATCCCAGAGGCGCTACCACTGTCGCTGATGGGCTCGGCCTTGGCCAGCGGTGGGTCCGTCTTGGAGCCAGCTGGCATTGGCTCTATTGGACACAGGGGAAGCTTCTAGCAGCTTCTCACAGAAGCCACCCCTGTAGCCCCCGTGTTACCAAAACCTTGCCATGCAAACCCAATATATGTATCAGTACAAATTGCTTTTCCAGACAATTAGCATGTTAGGGGGGAGACAGTGGGTAGCTACTGTCAGCATCCTGCAGTCGCGAAGAGGAAAACACAAATATTCTGTTGTGGTTTTATAACTAAAAAGAAGTACGAGAAAATATTGCGCAAATATGGTGTTCTGGTGTCCACAGGAATGACAAAAATCAAATCCCAAACCCAAAAGTTGGCATAAGACAAAATTGACCAGAAATCATATACCTTTTTTGTAGTATGTGAGCATAACATACTGTAACAAGAAAAACCCCAAACCAAAACCATACAAAACCGAAAACAAACTGTCAATTTTGTTTACTCCTTCAGCTTTATTAAATTTCTCAAAGAGTGAATGTCCTTTCCAGAGGTCTGAGCTCATATCAAACAGCTCTGATCTCACCTTTTCTTTAAGAAATAAGCCTAAATAAACAGTATTTCTCATGCCTCTCCTAAAAGCTTAAAACCATGTCAAACAAAAAAAAAAGGATATCTTTTATTTTTTCAGTTTTACAGCTTATCCCTCTACCTTATTATTTGTTGTTTGACACAGATGGCTATAAACAAAGATCTAAAGAGTATTTTAACTCCTAGAGGGAAAAAAAATCTCCTGATCCTGCAAGGTTTTTTTAAGGACAATGGATTCTGCCTTAGTATTTCTAACTCAGTAAGATTACCAATTAAGTTACAGCAAGGATTTGGAACTGGAGAGCTTGAGGGAGAGAAATGGAGATGGAGGAATGAATGAGAGATGAAAGAAAGAGAACTGCTTATGTCACAAATTCATTGGTGTTCCAATATGGGGACTAGTAAGAAAGAGCAAGGCTCATAACATCAATGCCTAAATTAGAATTAACATTAGAGTTATCCAGTCTGGTTTACACATTTGTCTATGACTCATCCACTGTCGCAGTCTTTTTTTTTTTTTTTTTTTTGCTTCAGACAAATTCTACTCAATTAGTTCTTATCCTGAGGGACTTGAAAAGAAATATTGTTGTAGCATAGAATCATAGAATCGTTTAGGTTGTAAAAGACCCTTATGATCATCAAGTCCAGCCATTAACCTAACACTGCCAAGTGCACCACTAAACCATGTCCCTAAGCACCTCATCTACATGTCTTTTAAATGCCTCCAGGGATGGGGACTCCACCACTTCCCTGGGCAGCCTGTTCCAATGCTTGATAACACTTTAGGTGAAAATTTTTTCCTCATAGCCAATCTAAACCTCCCTTGCCACAAACTGAGGATATTTCTTCTTGTCCTATTGCTTGTTACTTGGGAGAAGAAACCGACACCCACCTCACTACAGCCTCCTTTCAGGCAGCTGTAGAGAGTGATCAGGTCTCCCCTCAGCCTCCTCTTCTCCAGACTAAACAACCCCAGCTCCCTCAGCCGCTCCCCATCAGCCTGTGCTCCAGACCCTGCCCCAGCTCCGTTGCCCTTCTCTGAACATGCTCCAGCATGTCAATGTCCTTCTCGTAGTAGGGGGCCCAAAACTAAACATGGTATTTGAGGTGCGGCCTCACCAGTGCTGAGTACAGGGGCACAATCACTTCCCTGCTCCTGCTGGCCACGCTATTCCTGACACAAGCCAGGATGCTGTTGGCCTTCTTGGCCACCTGGGCACACTGCTGGCTCATGTTCAGCCAGCTGTCTACCAACACCCCCAGGTCCTTTTCGGCCAGGCAGCTTTCCAGCCACTCTTCCCCAAGCCTGTGGCATTGCATGGGGCTGTTGTGACCCAAGTGCGGGACCCAGCACTGAGCCTTGTTGAACCTCATACAGTTGGCCTCGGCTCATCGGTCCAGCCTGTCCAGATCCCTCTGTAGAGCTTTCTTTCCTACCCTGGAGCAGATCGATACTCGCACCCAACTTGTTGTCTGCAAGCTTACTGAGGATGCACTCAATCCCGTCGTCCAGATCATTGATAAAGAAATTAAACAGAACTGGCCCCAGCACTGAGCCCTGGGGAACACCACTTGTGACCAGCCGCCAACTGGATTTAACTCCATTCACTACAACTCTTTGGGCCTGGCCATCCAGCCAGTTTTTTACCCAGCAATGAATATTGTATTACTACCCTGTTGTGTTCTCTATAGCTATACAGCTCTAAAATGTGGAATAGCTCATGGAAAAGAATAAGATGTTTATACATATTTATTTTGGGAGACAATTGCCTTGGTACCTCTGGTATCCAAGTACATGACATGTTGTATAAAAGACTACAGTCATTTCAATCTCATATGAAGCAGTATTAACCTTCCATGAAGACATTAGTTGTACAACTCATTCCAGGGCAATGGCTTTTCCTCCAAGAAGGGGGTAGCAACCAGGAAGTGGAGGAGACTAAACTAGAAAGACTCAATGGAGCTTCTTGAGATCACACCTAGAAAGTGCATGCTGACCTTCAGCACTGGTCTAGGTGATGCCACCAGGGCTAGGAGCGACCACCACTCTGGGTAGGTTCCCATCCCTACGTGCACAATCACGGCATCCCAGCTGGACAAGAGGTGTAGATCAACAGACCTAATGCATAGAAACTCTTGTGTCCAGACCCAAAATGTGGAAACTCTTATCTCCTACCTGCACATGCAGTTGTTTATGCAGTTGCTTAACTTAGCTACGTTTTTACCAAATTCCCCTTTCATGTCCTTTAAACTTGTGGCAATAATCCTCTTGATCCCTTTGAAACAAATTCTGTATATATAGACCTACACATTCTTTGAAATACTACCTGAGTCTATGTATGGTGTATGGATATGTCCAGATCACTTATGAACCATTTGGGAAACACAAGAGAAAGAAATATGAACTGAAGGGAGGAAAGCAGTATATTTCCAAATAGCCATTTCCAGTTCTTTCCTTCATTTGCCATGAGAATAGGAGATGCAGTTTTAGGACTCTTGACATCTTTTCTTTACTGAGTCTCTTCATTTAATGAACTCCAAACGTGACAATTGGAAAGGGTGACATACGAGATCTTTCAAAGTGAGAACTGAGTCAGGGCAATCGAGAAAGTGAGGCATCAGTCAAGAAACTGGTTATTTGAACGTCTTTCTCAGGGATTCTTTTTTTATGTTTGTTTATTTATTTTAAACACATACAACATTACCAAAATGCAAGCTGAGCCCTAGGGAAAATAATAAATAAAAATAATTAATAAACAAGAAAAACACCCAAATAAATAGAAGGAGTACATTTCCCTAAGAAAATGAATCAGTAAAACCTCTGTTCTGCCAATCCCTAAATGCAACAGTCTAATGGGAAAAAAATGAAGAGGAAAAGGTAGGTTTGATACAAATAATAGGCTAGGAAGACAGGGAGACAGACCAGGTGTGCTGGCCTGGGCAATACTAATACTGCATGAAGCTCTGAAGATTTATTAGGGCATGTCCGGTTTTGTCTGGGATAGAGTTAATTTTCTTCCTAGTAGCAGGCACAGTGCTGTGGTTTGGATTTAGGATGAGAAGAATGTTGATAACATGCTGATGGTTTCGTTGTTGCTCAGTACTGCTTATGCTAGTCAAGGACATTTCAGCTTCCCATGCTCTGCCAGGGGCACAAGGAGCTGGGAGGGGGCACAGCCAGGACAGTTGATCCAAACTGCCCCAAGGGCCATTCCATACCATACGGCGTCATGGGCAGTATGGAAACTGGGGGGGTTGGCTGGGGAGCAGCGATCGCTGCTCGGGGACTGGCTGGGTATCGGTCGGCGGGTGGTGAGCAATTGCATTGGGCATCACTTGCTTTGTATATTGTTATCATTATTGTATTGTTATTATTATCATTGCTATTTTACTGTATTTCAATTCTTAAACTGTTCTTCTCTCACCCCAGGAGTGTTTCTCACTCTTGCTCCAATTCTCTCCCCCATCCCACCGGGGCAGGGGCAGTGAGCGAGCGGCTGCGTGGTGCTGAGCTGCTGCCTGGGGCTGAACCCCAACAGGGCACTACAGGATATCAGCAGTCCGTCAGTGTGGAGAACAACTGGACTTCAACATATTGCATCTGTCAGAAAGAACTAACTTGCAACTGGTTGTGTGTACAATAAACCCAAGAGTAGGTAAGGATTAAGCTCTGTCCACAAAGAACAGGGACATAACACCTGCCAGTTTCCCTGTACCGATTTAATAATGAGCTTTTTCCCTGCTCAAATATATAAAATAACTTTTAGAGGAAGATTACAACTGCCTAAGCAATATGCCAGAGTAAATTGAAAACTATATAAAATAATTGGAGGCGTTGAAAAGGTTACCTTTGGTCTTTCTCTTTGCCAGGAAGACCCATGAAAAAGGGAGGGAGAAGGGAACAGAAGCAGTGGAGATCTTTGAATATTTGTTATTTTGAATGCTTTTTGGGGGGAACACAGAGTAAAATCTACTGCTTTGGTGTTGCTTATTCCACTTTTATTATTATCTATTTATTAGCCTTTTAGCAGCTTGATACATAAATCTTTATAGGGATTCACATTTCTGTGGTTTTTGTGTTTCATTTGTAGTTGCACACTTCAGGAGCTGGCTGTGCGTACGCAGGCTCTTCCCTACAGGCAAGGACATATGTGAATCCAATGGATTGGATCCACAGGCAATCCATTGGATTCCCACATTCAAGGAGGTTTGTGTCCTGATGTACCCGTTCTCTGCACCCTGCTTTCCCCAAGCTTCAATTAAACACAGGCAAGGCCAGTTCGGGTCTTGCCACTCTTGCCCCTAGGGTGAGATTTATCTCAGATAACTTGGGCCACCAGACAGTTGGCAAGCAGCCTGAGATACTCCTCTAGCCAGAGGGGAGGACATGTGTCATCTCCATCAGATGAGATGAAGCATCTTCTTCAGGTTGTTATACTTTTCTCCTTGAAGGGAGGTCTCAAATACCAACTTTTAGATGGTTAGATTTAAATGGCATGAAGCACAGATTCAATTACTTGCCCAAAATCTGAAGAGGGCTGACACCAGTGTGGCACCTTAAATGCAGTCTCTTAATAAGTGATTTTGCTGTTGCAAGGCCTTCACCTCCACATCAGTTCCTTAGCTCAACTGGAGAGCAATGCACTGCGGTCTCAGGCACTTACAGATCTCTACGTCCAGAAGATCCATTATATTTGAAGAAGTGAAGGAAAAAATGCTCTGGGTTTGGGGTTTTGTTTGTTTGTTTGGATGGTTGGTTTTTAACATGGTAATGGCACGCTTGCATTTGTCACCTGTCCTCAACTTCAGAGGGTTTGAAGGGATTTTGCTCCACATCATAAAATGTTGACTCTCGTTCAGACAGATGCCATGTGGAAGTAATTTCAGTTCCAGAAATGACTGTTTTGGGAACCTTTGAGATTAATAAAAATACGAATAAGCTGCTTTGAAATCTTGACTGTAGCATCGCGTGCTAGCAGTTTTTCTGTGGAAAACACTGATTTTAACTGGCTTATCTGATCTGTGGGCACTAGCTCTAGGCATTTTCTGTCATCTAATGTTAAACATCTAGCAGTTCTCTCTCTAATCAGCGGAGAGCGATTCATCCTGCTGCAAGAGAGACATCCAGGAGGAGTCAATGCCTGGAGTTGCCTGTCTATGCCATTTTGAATGAGGGTAGAAGTGTACTGATGATTACTAGTGGGATCTTATGAAACTTTACAAACAAAAAATACACCATGAATGGCTTGTTTAAAGAAAAAGAGTGAAAAAATTCCTGTTAGTCAATGGGGATTAATAATGAGAAACATATTCTTTTCAGAAAATATCCATTTTAGAAAAATAAATAATAATTTAAAAACTAATTAACAGATAAAGAAATGTAAGGTAGTCAGCATTTGTCCTGGGAGAGAAATTTAAGTTTCCATGTCTTTCATGGTAAGATTTATACAAGATTTACAGAATATCATGTCCAGCTGCTGAAGAATTGGACTCTTGACTGATTTCACACCCGAGACAGGATAAAACTTTTACCACTGCCTTTGCTTATGTTGAATTGAGTGACCAAAGCTAAAAGTTTTCCCATTTAAATACTGACTGCCAAATTAAATCAAAATAAAGCAATTCATTCTATTCATATAGAATGAACTATATGAACTATTCATATATTTTACAGAGGTATTAAAAAAGATCCATTAAAACACCTGATTATCTGCAGGACACTTCTTGCTGAATAGGTTTTATCAATTTTCCTGGATATACTAGCTGTCCACAGAGACTCTTCATGATTAAATTGTTTTTTTCTTTGGAAATTCAGAGTAAATAATTAAAGCCTGTAAGTATGTTTTCAATTAAAATGATTAGCATCCAGCCAAAATTCGGAGAAGGCAGATGTAATATTTGGACCAGACTAAATGTTTAGCAGATGAGAGTTACAGCCTAGTATTTAAGGTGCTAATTCAAAGCCCAGTGAAGGTACTAAAAGCTCCCCAGTTGTTTCAGTAGCAGACGTACAGGGTATAAAGCGTCTGCTAGCAGGTTGTCAGGATTGCAGGCACAGGTGAATCAACACACTAAGCTGAAGTGTTTTCTGGATTAGTTTCAGCTTTCTCAAATGTCAGCAAGCATGAGGATTTCAATCATTTTAGCTGATGATCTTTTCTTTTAAGGTATAGATGTCTTAATGCGTCATGGCCAATTGCCAGTTTCCAGGAAGCACAGTGCAGCATGAACAGCTTTAATTTAGTCATTTATAGGGATATTTGTAGGGTGAAGTCCACCAAAGTAAGGGATATTTACCTAATGTGACTGTAGATAGCAATTGTCTGCAATGAGACAATTGTCCTAGTTTCACAGTACATTGATGGAAAGAAAAGAGTTAATTCTGGACCATTCTTCATTTATTCTACTTCAAACATTTGCTTCAAAGTAAGGGTAATCACATTCTGAAACTCAATGACTGGATCTGTACGGACTACACAGAGAGGCTAAGACCAGCTCAGAGGGGGAATCTACATTGCAGATGTCAGCCTTGCGTACGTGCATACTGGTCTGACAGAAAGGCTTTTGGAGAAATTTTCCACATATACTGCACCTATCTCTCAAGCTACCTCTAGTAAGCCTGAGGGCTGCCTGCAGCCTGCATCCATCTGTGGCACTTGAATCTGCAGACACTGGAAGGTTTTCTGTGTCTAAGCCTGGTGCAGCTGACTGCCAGCATGTGCAGCACATAAATATGGACGGGAGTGCAACACTGAAGGTCACTCTCAACACCCAGAAAGGAAGGGAAAAGTAAATAAATCTGGAGCTAATTTCAGAGTGCAGTGATGTTTAATCCAAGGGAAGATGTCACGAAACAAAGGTCACTGAAAACTTCCACATTTACAAGACAGGCTTGAGGGTGGACCAAATCCAATCTACCATTTTCTGCTGAGGTAGGTTGCTACCGTCACTGTGAAGACGAAAGGGGAACTGTTGGCTTAGACCCAAAGTGAGATTCATCTGTGCTGTCATTAGAGGCCTAAATGTTAGATGCCTAAAAGGGAGTTTGTCACCCTAGGGCCCTTGGACAATCCAAAGAAACAGGAACTAGGAATAGGCAACTGCCTACCGCAGGCGATATATCTCCTGCCAGGATGAGTATCAGATTATGTGGGTCGTGCTGTGGAAGGACCTAATATTCACCTCTGATGACAAAGGAATCCTAGGGAGACACCAAAGTGTGGGCAGACGACTCCTTCCCTGAATTTACATTTCCCACCAGCACAGAAAGGACGTTGCTTCCATGATGGCTCCCTCCCGTGCTCCCCAGCCCTCTCGCTCACCAGCAACCCCCTGTGAACACCAGCAGAGCTCGTTTTACCCAGGGTGCAGTGGAAAGACAGCGTGAATCTTCGAGGATATATATATCAAAACATAGATAAGACCATTATCAGCCCTACAGAGCAATTAAAATATGGCAGTTCCTATAAACAGAAACACTCAAGGAAATTACATGGGAATCACTGCACAAGAGTCATTGACCTTTTACTTGCCCAGCAAATACTCACCCATGCACGATTCAGTTAGGGCTTCGCCCCAGGGAGGTCTCGGCCCCTGGCTTTGTAGCCAAGAGGAAGGTACTTTAACCACGTTCATTGGCGTGACTCCTTCCTGAGGTGGCCTTCCCACACCCGCAGAGGGTTTCTATTCAAAATGCAAACACTTTTCCCTGCTCTGGAAAACCATAGCTCAACAGACCTGCCTGCTGAAAGTAAGCGTTTGGACACATTTCTGTAGCCCCTCTTTGCACAAAGAGAAGACGAGAGTCATGCCACTTCTGGGGGGATGATTTTATGATGAACAGCAGTGGATGAGTCAAATATAGTGAATATAAGTGCAGCAGCGAGCAAATTAAAGAATCCTAATTTCTCTTAATAATCTTGTGTGAGAGTCCGGCAGTCATTTCCTGCTGCATGCCAGCACTTTGGACAGTTTTAAAACAGTGGAGATGAACAAATGTCCCAGGCACAGGTCCTGCAGGCCAAGATCTGAGGCCACTGATGCTATCGTTCTCCTTCCTAATTTCAGAAAAGTGCAGCTGAGCTTTTCTGAGCTGAAATATGGACATTTAGGATGGATTTCATCTACCTAAATGCATTGTCTGTTCTCCAGTCACTATTAAAGATGCATGGGTGACTAGGTCAGGCTCAGATATCAAATTTTTACGTCTTTGAAGGTAAACCTGCTGCATGCTATCTTAAATATCTGAGTAGTTAGAAAGATGTTTTAAAATTTTCTTACTCCAGATTTTGATATTTTCTTCTTTTTCTGTCTTTTTCTTCTGTTCTGTATGCCAGCGTCCCCTTTCTAAATATGCATGGTTGTCCTATATTATTTTCTATTTATATTGAAATTCTATAGTTTAGCTATGTTCCATAAGCACATTTATATTTCTTATTTTTTATTTAAAGTTCTATATTTCTATATTACTGGACATAAGAAAATCCTTAACTTTACAGGAAATATTTAGTCAAGTTCCAGAGTAAACCTAGTTTTTCCAGCTAAACTACCTTTTAAAAAAATGAAGAAGAAAAAATTTTTAAAAAGCCATATTTTCCTTAACTAGCCTTGTGCAGGTTTCTTTAGAGGACATACTAAGAATAAAAATTAGATTATCACATAGCTTTAGTTCTCTTACATTCAGCCTTCTGAAAAATGCATGGTGTCTCTGTGACTAATTTTATATACAACCTCCTCTGACTAACATAGTCTTGGTTGCCTAATGTGATGACACAAACTTTAAATATTGATCTGACATGAATAGCAAGTGTAACGCGGACTCTGTTCATCCATGCAGTTACAGCACGGTATAAAGCTTTCCTGTGCGATGTGTAACATTTTTGCAGCTCCTTTCTTCAGAAATGTGAGGGAAGCCTAGAAGGAACAAGACAAGTGTGCTCTTGGCGTGCCTGCCTGGTTAGGTTTCTGCTTGCTTTTTTGTTTTATTCTGCAATAAAGTCTGTCTTTCTGATTGACCATCTCTACTAGAAAAGCCAATTATAACGTAGGTCAATTTGTTACAGTTTAAAAGACTGTTGTCATTACACTATGAAACTTTTGGGGCTGCATTAGTTAACTTTAGTAATTATAATATCTCTAAATTGCCTTCTTTCCAACCAGGAAGAGAACACTTAAGAAGAGTCAATATTTTCCTTACGCTGACCATCATGTTTCTTCTAATTTTATTACATCGTTGTTTTCCCATTTTTAATGAACTGGATATAATAGGAGTAAGTTTAGCCAGAGGTTGGCTCTTTATTCTGCTTGACTGATTTTACGTACTTGGTTATATTTTGCTTCAAACCAGTTCGACACCATTGTAACTCATCGCCCCAATGAAGTAAGTCTGGATTTTTCCTTCACCAGTAAAAAGCAAAGTGGTTTAAAGGCTTCTGGGACATAAGTCAAAACCCGGAGTTTTTATGCCCTGACATCTGTGCTGTTCTAGTGATTGATTAACTATCACAGCCTAATTACAAATTTGTATACAGCACTGAAAATACAGGGGCAAATTCAGAGCATTTTAAACAAGACTCACAGAGGATGGTAACTATCATTTTTATTTCCGCTTGTAAAATGCTTTATGGATGTTTGGCTCTTGTAGCATTGTTTACATTTGAGAATTGCCTGGATTTGATAGTAAAATAGTGAAGCTGCAAAACGAGCACTGATGCTATTTTTAAATCCCCAAAGGCCATTTCATGCCTCTTTGAGTCCTTGTTATCATAGCAATGACATTATCTGATTGAAAACATTCGGCGGGCTTATGGAAAGTGCCACCAGCCAAACCCAAATAAAGCCTGTTGCTGCACATTTCAGGTTAAAATTGCAACTGTAAATCCATGATCGAGAGGGCTCCGCTTTCCTCTTGTTTGCAAAAAAAAGCTAGGGAAAAAAGTTAAATAGAATTAAAAGAAATGCTTTGACACTTTCTTCTATAATAAAAACTATAACAGAACTGACCTTTGCAAGAAAAAAAGAGAAAACCCTAAGTTTGACATTAATTTTTATCTCTTTTCTCTTTTTATATATTTACATGCATTTAGTTTTATTTGTAATATATATAATATAATATATATGATATTACTATATTACAAATAAAATATATATTATCTGTTTGTAATTATATATTGATAAATAGTTCTTTCAGCATATATCATTCATGTAATTACATAATATTCAAAATGTAATTTTGTTATTTTCCAAAAAAATTCTTGTTTTTCAAAATATTCAGTTATGCCCCTGAAATAAAAAGAGAATGTAGTCAATAAAATAAATGCTATTTCATTGCTTATTTTGATATTATTTATTAGCATTATTAATAAAAATATGTTAATAAATTTTTATCTGATGCTATTTAACTTCAGGAAATATCCCTGAGTCAGGTGAGGTTCCTTTCATTTTGGTGTGAGGATTGTTCCTTCTCTTGTTATAGAAGAAAAGAAAAAAAGCTAGTTTTTTAAAAATTTTATTTTATTAATCATAAACAGAAGCCATGAAAATCTCAAGTGCTTTGACCCACAGGAATGCAAGCTGATAAATATTGTATTAGATATAGGTCTAGATCTGTCTCAGAGATGGAGACATCTGGGTTCTGTCCTTGCTTTTGCTTTTCATCTGTTGGGTCACCTTTAGGAAAAGAATTAATTGCGTTGTGGCCCTTCATCTTCACACACTTTTTCTCAGAACATTTAGGTTTTAGACAACTTGTTCTTTGGGACAAGAACTGTCTCTTAATTTATGGTTATACAGCACTTAGCACAAGTGACTTCAGTCTGGAGTTTCAAGGTGTTTCTGCAGTACAGCTAATAAATAATAATGGGACATAGCCTCAATATAGGGAAAATGCACATTGGCTCCGAGGTGACTGCGTGTGGATGAAAAAAGATAATTGTTCCCAGGTTTCTAATTCGGGCGTTGAGCAGGATATATTTTTGGGCTTCTCCTATAAACAGTTCAGAACAATCATTCAAGGTGTCTGCCCTTCATATTAGCTTCAAAATAAATACAGGCTATTAATGTCAACCAAAGCGTTCTGTAGAATATTGAATAATGGAGTATCTGCCTTCGAGCGTGCTGTAAGCAGCTGCTTGAGGCATCTGAATTGTAAAGTCATTCTTGACCTACATTCAGCCACTGTCCTGAGGTTCTCTGCGTGATGAAGAGATGAAGGAACATTACATGCCAGTTGTATTAATAAAGCATCTGCTGTCAAAAAATCAGCTGAGAAGTTCTTGCAAATAATTCCACAAGACTCTTCATTTCTAACAGGTACAACAAGTTACTCCCCATTGCAGTGTGACTCACCCCTGCAAGGAATTTTCTTTTTCCTAATTTGAGATCAATTTCAAGGAAATCCCACATTTCGTGAATTTTATTTTTGAGAAAAATATCACTAGGTACTTATTTTTCTTAAAAACTAGACGAAACAATTTTTTACCATCTGGTAGCACCTGAAGAACCTGGCCAGAGCTGGCGAGCTTGGCCCTAATCAAGGCCTTCAACAAACACAGCAAGGGCAAACCTGGCCTCAGGACATTTTAATGCAAATGGATAAGCCAAAACAAGATGAGGTTGAAAGGAAAGGTCACCTGGATCCAGATTCAGCCACTTATATTTAAAGATGTGATTCAGTCTGTGTTTTGGCGAAGTACCCAAGTGGCAACTATTGTCAGTGAAGATCAAGGCCGTACCATCAAAGGAGAGAATTAATGACTGACCAAATGTCAGTCTTCGCTGCAGATTGAACTGAACGGTTCTTTGGATCTCACTGATGGCGTCGGTTAGATCTCCACTGTCTGTAATGGGAGATTACCGACCAGGCTCACCAGCAAAAACCCACAGGCAGACACTTGTATTTAAATATCTGAATCTGAATTCCTTCAATGGCTCCATCTCAAAGTTAGCTATAGACCTATGTAAGATTTCCCAATCTAGAAGATACTCCACTCAATTAACTTGCTTTTTATAAAGCATCTTCATTTTGTCCTACTTTTACAACCTCTGAGTCAAATAACCCCATTCTTCCACCTTTGCATTAGTGTGTCTACCCTTCGTAGAGGCATGAAACAGATGATTCAATGAGTCTTTTCCACCTCTCTACTTCAGACCTAGGGTTGCAATTTGCTTGTGTCTTCTGGAATTCTTGGTCTCCAATTTCTTCCTGTTGACATAAATTTTATTACATTTTATTTTCAGAGTAATTTCTATGGCATCATAAACAGAACACAACAGAATAGCAGGTGTCTATAACAATATTTATATTAAGGAAATGATTACTCAGTCAAGACAATCATCATTATGAACTGGATATAGCAGTGTTTTGAGTGAGCTTTGTATGCAGGGTGCCACCATAAAAAGGATTTTTTCTTTCTGTCCATATTACAAGGTAGAAATGAATTTCTAGCTGTGACACATCCTTCTGTGCAATGCTGCTTTGGATTTAATCCCATCAAACCTTCATGTATTTTGACAGGTCTGACATCGTTAAGCACAAGCATGGGTTTGAAGAGTTTCACACTAAAAAGAAATTTAATTAGAAACTATTATAGGGTAAGAATACTTTCCCATGATGGATTGAGGTAGTAAGGCTGCCGACAAGTTGACGCGTAAAGGTCTCACTTCTATTTTAAAAATAAATGTGTCAGCTTCTAAATATAATTTCTTAATCATTTAAAGTACACAGCCCTTTGTATGCTTAATAGCATGTAAAACACAATAAAAATGCCACCTAGAGAAAGCAGATGCCTCTCAGAACATTTTCATGACAGCAGCAGCTGTTTATGGTCCATGAGTCTTCAGCAGGCAAGTGGCAAAAGATTATTTCTTTAAAATTCATAAAAAGGCTCAATTAGGTCTTAATTAAGACTATTAGGTTCTCCTGTTAGGGGACATAGTTTCACATTTACACTGGAGACAAAGCAAAGCTATCATGCCTACCTTTGCTCTCCCCCATTTGCTAATTTATGTAGAGTAAAATATTTTAGCTTTGACACATCTGTTGCTTTTGTTCCATTAACATCTCTTGGCTATATGCTTCTGGGCTACCGTGATTCTCAAACCTGACAATAACCACTTCTGCATGAAATGCAGGATATTTGGGTTTGCCACAGAATTTTTTTTTTCTGTCTGTAATATACCTCTGAGCATCTGCGTTTGAATAATCCCCTTAGTCTCCAAGCAAAACTCAGGAAAAATCATACAGCTTGTCTGCCTTGGGTCAACATCCAGTTGCAAGTTAACACAGCTCAAGGATTCATGGCTCATTGTACAAACTCCTGGGTTTCCCCTGACTTTCTTCTTGCTTCTTTTTCCATCTCTCCTAGGATTACAGTCTTGTGTGAATTAAATCAATAGAAAAAAACAGCACTGGATAATTTCATTGTCTGCGACTTTCACATCTTCAATAGTTCTAGACTTTCCTGATCATTTACTCTCTAGTAGGAATTAAAAAAAAATCCCTTCTGTTTACTTCTAAAACCCCTGGCAAAGTGGATTTATTTTCTTCTTTTTCCTTCACAACCTTCTACCAGATGTGATTCTACGAAAGACCCAGTCGTATTCCTGGGTAGTGTGTGGTCTTCAAAGGAGCCTGTAGAAGAGATGTTCTTGTCTACAGGAGCTTGCATTAAAATGGTGGATATATGAAGTATATGAGAAAAGGCAAAAGCAGAGAAATATTTTGAGCTAAGTTTACTGTTCTGAGCATAGGTTCTTCAGAAAAAAAAAAAATCTTGGAAATTCAGACATTTGTGTTTCTGCCTCTTTTCTGAAGTGGCATAGTCATGATTGGGTTGAATGAGAACAGAAGCCATAAATAGGTTTGAAATAATTTGGAAAATGGAAACATTAAGAATAAGAGGTAAAGCCAGACAAGTGAAGAGGGTTTTATTTAGAGGCAGTTGGAGAGCAGTTCTCTTCTTTCCTTCTTCTCACTATCTCTCAATTTAGCAGTTATAAAATGCACTCTTCAAACTCAGCCATTTTCTGAGGTTTCTAGTTCACTGTAGGCAGGATTTATTTGTTCTAATTTAGGCATCTGAAAACTACGCATGTAAATATAAATAGTCACCAAAGGTGCCCTCTTAGAAACTGGATAACAGGCAAAATGGGTTGAATCTCTTTATGAGGTGACACGACCACGAAAAGAAAACCTGTAACTATCTTAAGTTTAGATATGTAAGGTGAGGTGAAGAGGAATCCCACCCTTACTGTTCAGACACAGCTCTACTCCTTGAGCCTTGCATTCTCCTGCAGACTTTTATGCAGGAACAAGGTACATCCAGGATGGCTTAGCTTTCAGAACTAGACAAGAGCAGGTACTTTCAACCCAATATAACTGAGGAATTGCAGTCAGGTGAAAAACAGTGACTGTAAGGAAAAAAAAAGTAAGAAAACCCAGCAATCTCTTCACATGATGACTTCTTAATTCTCTTTTGGGAAGTGTAAGGAAGTGCCATAGCATAGCATGTTTTAATTCTATGATTTTAAACACCACCACAGGAAATTCATTGTATGAAACAGCCATGCAATGGCTGGACCTATAACCAGCCATTACATATACAGAGAGAAACAGAGAGCTGCAAAAGCTCTGCATGGAAATATGCATTTATTTAAAGGATTTGTTGATGTTAAGGCCAGAAAATATCATCACAATCACCCATCTTGATCTAGAGCAGACTGCATTCATTCACTTAGAGCTGAAGTGGAGTTTATATTTTTAAAGAGAAATCTGAGCCTGTTTGAAATATGGCAAGCAGTACAGGAATCCTCCATTTTACTCTTTCCTTTCAATTTTTGCCTCTAAGTTTATGTGCTTTTATGTTCTTTCAAAGTCTGTGAAGTGCAACCTTTGCAGTTTTGCCTTTGCTTGGCATAAAATCCAGCATGTCTGGGGCCGCTGAGAAATCTGTTTTTCATCAAAGTTCTCAGCTGCTATGGCTTAGTACTTGTGCATGTAAACTAGCATATACCAGCAAAACATTTGCCATTAATTTTATCTTGATTTTTCTGATAAAAAAGCAAGAACTATCTGAATTACATGTTAATGGATCAAAACACTTGGGATCTGTAATACTTATCCCATGTATCAAGTAACAGGGTTTTGCTTACTCTATTGCAAGAAATGTCTTCTCATGGAGTTATGTCTATACTAGTGAATTAAACAGAGGCAAGGAATATTACAGGGAATTGTAACTATTTGTAATTACGAATATTGTAAATATTTGTAAACTTTTAAGATTGTCCCCAGGGTGAGAAACAGCTCTTCTGGGCCAGCAGCCTCCAGCAACACTCCCCAAAACAACTCCTGGCCATGGTTCAGAAGTTACGGCACTACAGGGGTGATTCCCAAGAGGCAGCTTGTATTTGGCATTGTTATTTGGACTGTTGAAAGAGTTCAGTTGTAAAGACAAGGGCTTCTGCGTGATGCTTGGCCTATGAACCAGAAAACGGGCCCTGGTCCTGCTTGATTTACTAGGACAGATGTAGCCATAATATACTAGAAGAGGTGTAACCAGATGGCACTGCTTTCTGGGGTTTTTGGACAATTATGCAACCAGAGTGTATTTAAGACACAAACTTCCTGCCAGGGTTCTTCTTAAATGTGTATGTTGGTAAAGACTTCTCTACGTTCTGCTAAATCATAAATCAGATTCATATTATTTGCATTCCTGGTACAAGGCTTAAATCAATGAGGCAAATGGTATAAATCTATCCCATCTGGAAAATAAGTAATCCAGCTTTGCAGGGGCTATCACCTCTGCAAACACCATCATTAGTGTTGCTTCTTTATGTATACTGCAGCAGTTTCAGTTAGAAAACTGAATCAACCGCCAGGTCCCTGTCACCCCGGTGCCATATGCCCATTCCCTGAAGAACTGGCCATTCACAGAAATTAGAAACAAAGTATACTGTAGAAAGGAACACTTCTATTTCCAGTTTAAGGAAAAGAAATGAGGCCAATAGGGATTAAATATTTGTCCAGTGAAGCCTGGAACAGTAGGTCTTTAGTTTGATTAATTATTGACAATTATTAAGTAATTTTAGTATAATTTATTGTTTCCTCATGTTGCTGTCAAGGCACAATCACTACAGGAATACAGACAAGAATCTGCAAAGTGGGTTAATGATTAGCCCTGGGTCTCATATAAATTTAGATTTTATTGTTCTTTTATTGCCACATTCACAACAGCTGTTCTATGCAAGCATGTGAAATGAGCCAGTGCCCTGTCTCCATACCTGTGGGGAGCTGCAATGGTACGGATTGCATCCCCATAGCTTCCCTCTATATCTGCCCACCTTGTTCCTACTGCTTGTTGGCTCCAAATTATGTGTAGGTAGTGTGTGAGAGCAGGAGAGAAAGCAAGGATCAAATCTGTACCAAAGCCTTTCCAGCACATTGGTGACATGGACAGTTGGGGGTCACTATTCGAGCCTGACTACTGATCCCTGATCGTTTCTGGAGCTGATGAAACCAAGACCATTTGCCCTGTTCTAATATGAGTGTCTAAAATAATCTCCTTTGGAGACGCCATCTGTCCATGCTGACTGTAAGCTGCACCTAGACATCCAGTTTACATTAAACACGATAATTGCAAATGGCTCCAGTTTGGGTACTTGAATCCTATCCAGTGTGCATGGGTTTCAGTTTGAATTCCATCCTCTTTCATGCCCTCGGCACTAGATGATCTTTTAATTTTTCCTATACAATAATCTAGTCCTCCTGTTGAGTGGCAGCTGGGAATATTCATCCCAGCTATCTTTGCAGCCCAAGGCAGATGGCTAAACTGCCTGGTCTGTGCGGAAAAAGAGCAGCTCCTTCAGAGATCAAATGAGAAGAGACACCTAATCTAACTCTGGCTCACCTGGAGGGCCCTCTGTCTGTGTTGACTAGTGTCCCAGTTTCAGCTGGGATAGAGTTAATTTTCTCCCTAGTAGCAGGCATAGTGCTGTGGTTTGGATTTAGGATGAGAAGAATGTTGATAACACGCTGATGGATTAGTTGTTGCTAAGTTCTGTTTATGCCAGTCAAGGACTTTTCAGCTTCCCATGCTCTGCCAGGGGCACAAGGAGCTGGGAGGGGGCACAGCCAGGCCAGCTGACCCAAACTGCCCCAAGGGCTATTCCATACCATATGACATCATGCTCAGTATAGAAACTGGGGGGGTTGGCCGGGGAGCAGCGATCGCTGCTCAGGGTCGGGCTGGGTATCGGTCGGCAAGTGGTGAGCAGTTGCATCACTTGTTTTTTCACCTGGATTTTGTTCCTCTTCTTGTTTTCCTTTTCACCATTTTTTGTTATTATTACTATTATTATTGTTATTGTTAATTTATTTCAGTTATTAAACTGTTCTTATCTCAACCCATGAGTTTTTCTCACTCTTAGTCCTCTGATTCTCTCCCCCATCCCACCAGGGCAGAAGGGTGAGCGAGTGGCTGCCTGGTGCTGAGCTGCCAGCTGGGGTTAAATCACGACAAGTAGAGAGAACAGGAAAAAAAACTCTGCTTAAACCCTGATGTTTAGAGGTGTGAAAAGTGCTGTAATTAATGTGAATTTTGTTGTACAAGAAAACTGTATAAATGCCTTTTAATTGTTTAGTCCGATGTCACAAATAAACCACCCTATTTTTTCTCCTATAGGAGACCATCTTATTTTTTTTTTCCTAAATGAGCACATGTATAAAAATTTAAGCTTGATTTATTTTTCCTCTTGTTTGGTTTATTTTTTGGCACTGTGTTCTTTTGAATTTCATAAGGAACAGTATTAAAATACTACTTTTCATGCATATATATCATTACAATAATAGAATAAGCAGGGCTTCTTAAAAGAACCCTGAGAAGTAGGAAGGCTGATGTTTTGTTTCCAATAACATATGTAATAACCCTTCTGTAAACTTTCAGCTAGAGATATAATAAGATTAACTGTGAAAAATAATGTTTTTCAGAAAAGTCCAAACTTATGTGCATGTATGTTTTTTTGGCAGCGAACTATACTTAAACTCTGACTATCCTCCCTTTAACCTAGCTGCAGTAAAATACTCTCGAGTTGCAGCACGTGAGCTCTGCCATCTTAGGTAGCTGCTAGGTTACTGATAGTTCAGTGTCATTGGATGGACCTCTGCCCAAAACTGAGAGAAAAACCTGATCTGCTTCCAGGACAAATACATTATCACTTTGAGAAGACATACAGAAGGAGACAGCTTTCAGCTTTCATAAGCTAACTCAGGTCAGGTCAGGAACTGACAGAGATAGTGAAAAAGAAACGCACCGGTGTTGGAAAAATATGTTGACAATGTGCTGCTCAAAGGACTTAAGATCTAACAAGACAAAAGAGGATTGTCTGCAGCATACCTCCACAGAAAACAGCCAAACACCCTACCCTGAGCACAGAGAGGCATCAGCTTCTCGGCTAGGTTTAGCATGGGGCGAAGCCACCCCAGGCTAAGCCACCCCAGGGCCATGGCCAGAAAGTGGAGTGAGGCTGAAGCTCTGAAGGGTGTTCATATTGTCTAACTTAGGTCAACCAACTGATAGGGACATCTTGCTAATTGAAGAGGTATATGATTCTATGATTATAGGCCCATCCAGAAGACAGTTCACAGAACCTGAGATTTTTTTTCCCCCGAAATCAATGTCATAAAGTGTTTGCTTTTTCCAGGTCCAACGGAGGGAGTCCAGGCTTCTGCCCTAAATCAAGGGCAAGCATGACTTCACCCTGTGTCTCTCATGAGCTTTGGTCTCTTTGCCAGGGCTTTTGTTGGTGCCCCTTGGAAAGTGGCATTCAGAGAATGGAAGGGTTTCCTGCACTGAGGGGCTGGGAGCACCGTTTTCTGTAAGGATTGCTTATGAATTTTTGCAAATGATGATGAAATAATGAAGACAGCAGTAACTGCAACTGTCTCCTAGCTGAGGAGCATGATCACCAGGACCTAGACATAGAATTCATTCCTGGCTACTCTCTTCTGAGCCTTGATTTGCTCGTGGCTGCTCACACAGCAGCACACAACAGCGCTGGGAGGTGCGCTAACCTATCGCTGTCCCTGAAGTCTGCTCCTCAGACCTGTGTTCGAATCCCACATACCAAGGTTGGTCTCTTGCTCTGGTCTAACCCATAGGCTAGGACACAAAAACAAGAAAAGCTCAAGACAGATGAAACCAGAGAAGACCTGCCTCTTCCTATGGTGTCTGGAATGCCTTGGATGCTAAATCAGTTTGGGTCAGCATACATTGAACTGTCCTTCTGAATTTAGGGTCCTTAGATCCCCTGCTGTAGCATTTAAGGCATCCAAGCAGACTGCTGAGTGCTTTCTTCTGTCTATGTGCAGATGGTGGTACTTCAGAGCTTTTTATCTTACTGAAACTGGGGCATTATTCAGAAGAAAGACAAAAAAATATGTCTGGTAGAAAAGTCAGTCTTTCTGCCCTTTCATGCCCTCCAGTTTTTGATACCAGCTTTTACAGCAGAAGGGCGAGAGAACAAAGGTGAAAGACTGTAATTTTTTTAACATGAACAAAGCAACTAATTTTCTCTTACTGTCATTCTCAGAGATGGATTAATTTTCATTTTTTAAAAATTCATTTAAAAAGAGAGAAATCGTCATGAGGCAGAAATCTGGACTGGACTGTTCCAGCCCACAATGGTTAGTCTTAAAGTTATAAGCTGTGAAATGTGGGTCTATATACATGGAATTTTTAGGGAGTTGTAATCACGAACTCTGTGACCAGCCCTACCTGTAATTAAATAATAACACAAATGAAAAAAAAATTCTCCTCTTCAGCTCCACTAATAGTTAATCCTCAAGTTTGTTAAATGTTGCAAAATACTGACCTAAAAATAGCACAGTTCCTGTAAGTTGTTTTAACTGATGGAAACGATAAGTCTGTAAGACAAGGGAAAAATCTCTCACACAAGCACAGACTTACACATGTACAGCTGTTTCTTTGAATTAAAAAAAAAAAGGAAAAAAAAAAACCTGCTCTAATGCTGTTTGCTTAGTTGGGCTTATGTTGACAGTGACTGTTTGGATTAAGCCCTAAGGGTTTCAAGTTGAACAAAAAATGTTTATCACAGCGTTAATAAAAATATTTTTTAAAAAGGCTTCTTTTTTGTCACTTCACTTTCAAAAATACTTTCTTAGGTCCTAGCTAAAGAAGCTGCCAGCAGGTACTATGCTGTCTCTTTTCCAAAATGTTATCTCCTTTCATTCGAGGAACAACAGGAGGGCTGCATGGACTGCATGACTGTTGGAGATCTAGGGTTTTGCAGCTGGCATTTTCTTCTACTTTTTCAGCAGTTATTTTCCATGTAAGAAGAAACCTGTTATTTTACTCACAGAAAGCAAACAAGCAAGCAAGAAAACGAAATGTAATTAAAAACCTAGAAAGACAAACAGAACAAACCCCAAAGGCATTAATAGAGTGATAAAGCAAAAAAAGCTAAGATCTTTAAAACAATAAAAAATACTCTCACAACAAATGGATCTTTGGCTGCAATAGAAAAGGGTGAATTCATAAAGGTGGAATTCAACACTTCTAACTTAAACTGTACATTTTTTAGCCATGAGAGACAACCTGTGCATTTCCAGAACATGTCTATGTTGGGTAGGGTCAGCCTAAATACTTGAGCATATAATAAAAACCTAATTGTTAGATAGCTGAGGTGAACTAAACCTTGGCTTGGATAAAACCATATGAATGACAAATGATATGTTTTACCTTTCTTTCAATAATTAAAATATGTGGGCCCTAGGGCCTACCAGATGTTACTGGACAGTTTGTACAATCTTGGATAAAAGACTTGCTTCACCCTGTTTTGGCTGGTCTTTAAAAGCTAACCCCAAGTGCTGGACTAAGTACGAACCTTGGTTTCTCCATCTGTGTCTCTCTCACTACACAGCAGCTTAAAAGCAGCTCCCAAGGGAAAGAGGAGTCTTAGCAAAACTTTTCATGAGGAGCCAATGTCAAGGGTTCTTCCAGCTTTTTCTCTAGCAGCTCCAGTGCCTGCCAAAGTTTGTCAAACAGCCCTCTCCTACCAGAAAGCTGGCCTTGAGCACAACCAGTAGTTCTCTTAGGATGGGGTAGCTGATCAGGCCCTGGCTTAGGTATTGCTCTGTGCCCTAAGGTGAAGTTAACACAGGAACGGTGACATCAATGCGTCTCCAATCCTTTTGCCCATGCTCCTCCACAACAGCCTCTTGGGAATGGCCAGGCTGCTCCACAGCCCGGCCTATGCTTTGTTTGGGACCTGTGCTAGTTATGACAGGTCAAAGCATTGGTGAGACAGGAGATTGCTCAAAGCCATATGATTTCCTCCTCTTGTCCACATCATTAAACATACAGGAATGAACTTCCAATGGTCTCACTTGTGTTGCACTTGGATGGCGCGGGGCGAGGAAGGAACAGTTGTGGCACTGAGAGTGAACAATTTTTTCTTTGGTGTTTTTTACCTGACACTGCACCTTGATCTGTCAGGAGAGTTATCATTTATGTGTCAGGAGGGTTCTGGTCACATCAACATATTCATTAATATTTTAGATAAAGTTTTGCCCCATTTCTGTAGCAAGTCTGATGTCACAATTTGGAAGTATTTTTTCAGAGGTTTCATGGTTAAAAATACTAAAGCAGCAGCAATTATGTCTTAAATAAGTGGTGCTAGCACTTGAATACTCATCCAAATGCAAGAACTACAATAGTAATCCCTGTCTTTGAGACCAAACAACCCAAAACAAGGTTGAAAGTTGATAGGTAGTCTCAAAGATTGCAATAAGAATGGTCTAAGGAGTCTTTATAGCACTGTGAGTTCTTAGCATCATGGTAAGTGTGCATGGCGAGAATAAGAAATATCTAGGCTAAGATGGTACATAGAAGTGGTCTGGGAAAAAAAAAAATCTACTTTCTCAGATCCTGTAGGAGGTAGATGGGCAGATGGGAGGTAGATGCCAGAGAACTCAAAAGCATTCCCAGAGTTTTCTCTCTGCAATACCACACATTGACTCAGAAGACAGGGAGCAGCATAATAAACATGACTTCAAAATCTATAACGCAGACATAGTGAGCTCAGACACAAGAATCAATCCTATTGATTTTAGTACATGTGGGAAAGAAGGGCTGGAAATGGTGGTCAATGCCTTTATAGTATATCATACAGGGTCAAGGTCTCACTCTTTAGCCTAAGGCTATCTTTCTATACTGATCCAATGGAAACATGTCAAAAAATTATTTTGTTCAGTCTTCACTTGGACTGCTGAACATGCATAAAAGCATGTCAATCAAAATGACTGATGGCCCAGCTCAGGTGCCAAGAGGCTTCTTTCCTGACAAGTAATGTAGTGACACTTGAGATGAGGTCTTTTAGCAGCACAAATGATTTTGTGTCTCTGTTGGGATGAGAATAATCATCCAGCCTGCTCTGCCAGTCTCACAGGTGTCCACCAATCTGCAAAAAGGCTACTGCTTACTAAAACTTTGATTTTGCTTTGTAGGAGATCAGCCAAGCTTTTGGCAGTGGTGGGAGATATCAAAATCAAAGATATTGAAACCAGCTCTTTATGCTCAGATGCTTGGGATATATTTTCCTTGCCGTAGCACAAAACGAGTGATAGAATGCTTGGCAAGGGATTTTGCCTATAGAATAAGTTGCCTGGAGTGTCTAGAGGGAGGTGTCTAGATGTTAGCTGACTGTTTAAGCACCCAGTATACCACTTGACAGTAAACATCCTGCTTTGGCTGTCAACACAAAGATGCCTAAGGTGTCTAATGTCATCTGAAGTGCCTTAAAGGTAGGTGTCCTCAGCTGCAACATTCAAGGAACAAAGGCCTTTCACATGTCTGGCCTCATATCTGCCAGGCCCCTGCAGATACCTTTAACCATCTTGTTTCTATTGGTTCTAGGTGCCCTGGTTTGAGCAAAGAACTTAAACCCTAAATCTCCATTGATTAATGGCAGTTTAGACATTTCACATGTGGAGCCTACAAAAAGATGTCATAATCTGGGACTTGAATTCCAGCTATCTCTTATACTCAATCCACAAGCATTGTGAAACATGCTAAAAATGCTGCTTTTTTAAAGAATTGGAAAAGGGTTGGAGTCACTACATGGGTATGAAAAATTGGTAGAGAGCCCGTATACTTGGATTCAAATGCTCCCTGGAATGTCAGATTTACTGGATGTGCTGCTGCCTGTGCATACAGACCATAATCCCTCCCTGTTTTGTGCATAAATATACTTGAGCTCTGATAGATTCCAGACAGGATGTTTTCCTTTCAAACTCACAACTTCTAACTGTCCCACACAGTGTCCCCCAACAACATCTCTTCTCTTCCAGATTCCTCAGGCAATCCCTCCCTTCCTCCCAGACAATTTTTAATCTGTCCTGTTTCTATCCTCCTATATAGCTATTCAAGCAGAGCAGTTTTCATTCAGAAATTCCTTTCTGCCTTTGTTCTAATTTTCTTTGGTGCCACACATTTGCATTTCCAGATGAACTTCCACAACCTTTGGGCTATTAATCTAAATGTTTTGTGATTTTAATTCTTTTTTTTTTTTTTTTTTTTTACTTTACACATAGTTGTGGGAGTTTGACATACTGCTGTTCATGAAAGTCAAGCTAGTGTTGCCACGAAAAATATGAAAGAAGCAAGTAATGGCTACAGAGGTAGAACAGGCAACAGTGGGAAACAAGGCCTAAATGGAAAAAATGGAAGGCCAGTTAGTCCTGCTATGAGCAAAAAAATGTGGCAGAATTGCTGGAAGAACACATTCCAAGTATTTAGCATTTGGATTCATTTTAGCTTTGCCTGATTTGATGAACTGACTTTTTCATATTTTGGTAGTACAAGGGCAGACCTCAATATTCTCACTTCCATTGGTTCTTGATTCCTGGAGAAAGAAGCCAAGAGTGGCTAGGACATACTCTGGAAGGTTCCTGATCTGAGCAGTCTAATGTTAAATCTAAGGCAACACTGAAGTGAAAAAAATGAACTTATTACTTTAGGCTCCTTCCTTTCCTGATCCAAAATCTTTCTGTGGCACTTTCAACCAGGAAACACATCGTGTTGCCAGTCTCGTCTCTGTGCTCGATGAGCCTTTGCCTGGCTTTTGGCATTCAATTAAGCTTTCCACATAGAACCTTAGAAAACTCCTAGAAAATACATCTACACGTTTAGATCCTAAGTACAGTTTGAACACTTCAGTTTTTATAAAATTTTACTATCTCAGGTTATTCCTGTAGTTTCTAGTGGTGGTTTTATCTGTTGCCTGGCAGCAGATATTATGCCAGATTGAGTCTTCTTATTACAAAGTTTCCCTATAGCTTTTGTACTATACACAGCAGTGTGCTTTCTTCATCCATAAATTGTTTGTAGAGAGAAAGACAGTGAAATGTCTTGTTGAGTCCTTTGGATAATGCAGGCAAGGAAATTCCACAAATTTCTCTTCTATTGGCCAGCTGATATGAGTGTAGCTACAACATAATTCTACAGCTGTAAAATTTCAAGTGAAGGCATGTCTCCAAGAGAAACAAAATCCAACACTTGGTAATTCATTTAAGTGACTAAGCAGTCTTACTAATTATTCTCCCATTTTTAATCTTAATTCTATATGGGTTTGTCTATCGGGATAAGCTTCCAAGTAAAATAATAACCAGACTCTCCAGTAATCATTGCTATAGTATATTATAAACTGTTGACGTTTTCAACAGTTATCAACAGTTATCATATAAACTGTGGATAGCGGATGACAACACAAGATGTCAGGAGGTCTAGAAAATGTTGCAAAACAGATTTCCCATGGGATAGTGGAAATGTTCTGACTTTAAGATTTGCAATGAGTTTTGTATGAATGTATTAGCCCAACAGCAGGAAGTCATATAAAAGCCAGGTGGTTACTATAAATTATCTGACTAGGTTGTCTGCATAGATAGAAGAGTGAGGCATCTCTTGAAGGTGATTTTTGGCTGTTCTGGATGCTGTCTTAGGAGGAGTTAAATTTCTGTCTGAAAATGTTAGTAACACTTTATTGATTATACAGGGAATTTAGAAAAGCAGATCTGAATAAATGCTTAGCTTTTAGATATGTGAGTCAGGGGATGGGTCTTTGGGTCTGAGAAAAAAATTCCCAATGTGTGCCTGTAAGGGTAATTTATGGTATTTGGAGAATTCCAAGACTCAATATCTCAGTCTGGCAAACTCTTGAGTTCTATTTTTGTTCAGTATATATATATATTTTTTTTTTTTAATTCTCAAAGAAGAGGTACAATCAGTCATGCAGATAGTTCTTTTTTTTCTAATATCCCTCTTATCTACAGATACCACATGCAGTGGTAAAACACTTCAGCTTATTTTTATTTGCCATGAGTAGAAAGATCATGTAAATGATTTTAGAACTGGAGGTGTGCAACTGTTATTAGATAAAGGACTTGCATCATGGAACTAACAATCCACATTTAACATATCTTAAGCAATCCAGGTGCCATATCAAATGCTTTCCTCATCTTGGAAACAAACTATTGCAAATGAGATGATGAACTATCTGAAGTTGGGCTTGCTTGTCATTAGGATGGATTCACTGTAGTGTCAGTGGCAATTCCTGCTGGCATAGTGCTGGGCTCTGATCATCGAAATACCGTATGCTGTCAAATACTGAAACAAATTTGGTAAGACTCATCTAATTCATGCACCTATTCCTGAATGGCTTCCATCAGAGTTTTCTGCCTGGCAAAGCGATGGGAAAGAGACAAACCCCAGCTATTTAGGGCATATTTGTAGGGTCTTTGCTTGCTGTTTGCGCTGACACCCATCAATTGCTATTCACATATGAAAAACATACTGCTGGGACACACACAAGTTCTTGCTTGCATCACAAGTGTAAGCAGTGATGCCACAGCAACTTTGAAAATGCAGCCTGTCTTAGGAAATCTGAGAACCTGAGAAACATAGAAGTAGGATATGATGGCAGCTGGCTGCTTCTGCTGAATCCATAGGAAAGCTCTTGCTCTGTTATTTATGTTTCCCTTAATATTTCAAAGAATGTTAAGACCCATCAAATCAAACAGCCTTCTTCCAGTCTCTGGTTTTGTTGGAATCATAATTTTCTGCACCTCCTCTTTGAAACAGCATATAATGGAATGAATTTAAAATATCAAAAATGACATTTCAGCAAAAACATTTCAAATGTTTTTGAGAAAAGAACCTTTCTTTTGTCATGTGGTGTAGTAATTTTGCTTTAATTATAAATGCAGTGATTCTCAGAGGCTGAAAAGTAGTGGTTGGGGTATTAAAAAAAAAAACCAGGAAGGAATCACTTTTTTAGACAAAGAAAATTTTTATCTCTGATTATGGTGAGAACTTAGATCTGAGTCTCTTTTTTTGTTTCTGGTTTTAACGGCAATAAACAGGTAACCTAAGAGATATTTATGAACTTTGATGAGATGGCTGCCCAGTCTCAGGCAGGATGCTTGCCTGTTCCCATTGTGAAAATGTCCCATGACGCTATGGGAGTAAGGGCACACAGGGTCACGCCCATCTTTTTCTTAAAACAGAATTAATTCATGCCACACCAGTTATACCTGCACTGGAGTTTCACATTGGGTTTTTTTGTCTCCACTGAAATCTGAAACACCTCGTGTGAATTCAATTGAATGTCATGGGTTGCAGAGTAACTTGTGACCTTCCTCGGCTTTGTGCAGCTATTAAACTCATTTTTAAAAGTAGTTTTCGTCCCCAACGTTAAGACGGAAGTCACCAAGCCACTGAGGCATAACATTCTGGTCAATCCTAAAGCAACACAGAATGAGAACATCTTCACAGTTCGTAATGAATGGCATATACTATCATGAGAGATGGTATATGTACCTGGAGGAATATTTCCCTATATCTTCACGTAATATTGCTTTTGTTCAGGTGAAATACACATAGCTGTCAAGATGCTTAACTGGGCAAATATTATTCAAAAATCCCTATTATCTAGGAATATAACACTTTAGGATAATAGGCTTAATTGAAATGGAATTAGTGTCAATGGTGAGGAAAAAAATGGAATTCTTTGGAACAGGCTATTCTGCTCTCCTATTTATTAAATATTCTGTTCACATTGCTGAGTTTCCATTTTCCATTGTTTATTATCTACAGTATTCAATGACTACAACAAGAAGTTTTACCAACATAAAAGATTCAAAACTCAGCTGTTCTTCAGAGCATCACTCTACCAGGGATTTATGTAAAGTCAGTTCTATTACATAGTGTATTTTAAATCAGGTACTTTTTATGAAAAAATTCAAATTAATGCAAGCATTTTCTTGAATGGAAAGAACTGAACAGTTGCTGACCTATACAGCACTCAGTAACCTAGATGTTATTCCTGTGAATGTGTAGGCACAAGCTGAACTTTATTAAGTGTCCAGTGGAAATCCAGGCGAATTTCTTGTGGAATAGCATTAACTGCAAAATAGGTATATGCAGATTAGGGTCTAAAAAGGAAAATTAAATAAATTATTATTAATTGACTGAGTAGAGGCATATAAAATCAGAAGAATGACAAATTTAAAGTTAAATAGAAACACAGTTTTCATATGCTTAAAGGTGAGTTGACGTCATCTCTGTTGATTTTGAGTGGGAGATGAATTCATGGTCGCGCCAGACAGCTTTGAAATACAAGCCATGGTGGAAGCAATACATCTAGAGGTGATGGAGTAACTTGGAAATATCATCCACTAGCTTCTTTTCTTTTCAATAATTTCTCATATGAAATACACACTAACACAGAAATTTATTAATTTCTCATGTTATTAAAATATTGAAAGGAATCCTGTAACAATACATTGAAATAATCTAAAAAAATTGAAGTTAATACATTTTAAAACTTTAACATAAATACGCATAGTGTCCAATAATATACACACTGCTCAGAAAGAGAATGCAATTAATATTTAATTATTAGAACTTACCATCAATTATTAAACATGAATCCATTTCCACATCTGAGGCATTTAAGGGCCAGCTTTCACTAGAGACTAAGAAATACTAAATGTTTCTAAAAGTTACTGTCTGCCCAAACTAATATCTTCAGAGTGAGTCATTCTAACATATTTAGCTCATAAAACATGAGCATGTAAACAGTTCCTGAAAATACATTTATATCACAGGGAATCAAATTTTTGCCTTTAAACTCACCATGAACCATAACACATGTTTTATGAAAACAGTTCAGTTGAAAATTACGCAATCTTTCAGAGAAGATGGAAGATGTCCTTTAAAAGTTATTTATTTCCCCATTAATTAGAGGGATTTTTCTTCTCCTAAATGCATCATTTCTGCTCCATGGAGCCAGATTCCCATGTAATTTTTCAAGACATCTGATCCAGTTGAAGGAATCAGATAGCAAAGCACAAAAAAGACCAAATCTGTTTCTTAGAACTCTTTTTTAGTTGCCAATGGCTACTTACCCTCCTTCTTCCTGTGTTTTGACACAATGCAGTGTTTATTAGCTTATGTCTACTTTCTGTTTAGCTGCATCCTTACGAAAACTAATTACCCTGCTCCCGCTGACTGGGAGTCAAGTTGGTATTCCTCATCAGCTGGTCAAGGCTCACTACATTGCTGACTGCTGGCTTGGTGACTGGAGGGAGGTGTAGAAGAAACATCTTGCCTTCAACCTTCGGTAATGGTCGAAGCAGTTTTCTCTTGTCCCTTTTTAGTCACTGGAGAGAAATTGGAGGTGATGGACTGATCATCCGATGTTAGAAGTCTGCCTGATGAAGAGACCCATCACTCTCTAGAAAATATTGTAAATAATGATTTGACCTCTGTTGGCTGTAAAGGGAGACCAGGGTGGCTATTTCAGTAAACACCCACACTGTAGACGTTATATATAGTCAGGCACATCTCTGTTTGTTTAGTTCACTGCTCTAGCTCCTAAACCTCTTTAAAATTGTTGCAATATTTTTTTTTTTCTGAGCCCTTAATCTGTCTTGTCTGCAGAGGAGAGAAGGAACAGTCTTATTTCATGCTTTGTTGTGAAACAAACAAAATATAAATAAAGTCATGAAACTGCAGCTGGAGTTAATCCAAAATGAAGCACTCAGCTTAAAATGGAATGTTAAAAAAGACACCATTTAACCCTTTTTTTAAAGATGTGTTTCTAACAAATGATGGCTTTAGAGCCAGAGAATTCGTTTGCTCTCAAAATGTCAAAATGAAATATTTGAGTTTTAACAAATGCTTCGCATTTCCTTCACTTTTTTAGACAATTAGGGAAATTGTCTGATTCTTGTCCTTTTTCTCCCAACTACATTTTTCAATCATATTATGCTCTGCCAAAAAAACCCTCTTGCCCATTTCTAGCTCTAACACAAATAAGATAGAAAAGAATGTCTGCAGCCCATCAACATGACAGAGACAATACTCAGTAACAAGGACATGAAATGCTAGGGAACTGAAACAGACCCTGTTTGGCATTTTTCTTCAGAACACAAGCTCTTGGAGTGAGTTTTCCAGAGACATTTCTGGATAAAAGGATCAAGAAACTGGAAAACATAACAAAACCTATACTTTAACTCTAGACGTGGAAGGAAATAAAGGAAAGAAATGCAGCACTCTGCATTTAGGAATACGACTCAGTGCTTTGTAAATGAAATAGTGTGAGACTAGATGTGCTTGGAAACACAGTAGGGATATAGATGGCATGGATTGATGTCCTTTCTATTCTCCTTTCTTCTCCCCACCTCCAATTTTACACAGCTGAATTAGGATCTCTATGGTGCCTCTATCAGGGGTGGATGCTTGGTCAGGCATCTCCTTTTTTCAAGGGTTTTTAAGGGTTTTCTTACCCTCAGATCTGTTAGCAGGTCTAGTTCTCTGAGTGCTCCTTAACCTGTTTCAGTCAAGAAGAGATGATTCAGAAAAGACCAACATTTTGCTCTTCTCACACTTGCTCGAGGGGATCCGGGAACAGTCACATGCAGAGCTCCACTGGCAGATTTGAGGAAACAGCAGGATCACAGCAGTGGCAAACACTGCTGTCAGGGTGGCTGCCTGCAGACTGCAAGTCTGTTTATAACCACAGAAACTGGTTCAGGTTACCCTGCCCCTTGATTTAAATACAAGACTGAATTATCTTAAATGAGAGAACATTTGGAGCATTTATAGTCTTAAGCACCAGAATCAGAGTGCCTAAACAGGACAGACCTGCAGCATTGTTGCTAAAAAAAAAAAGGAAAAAAATGTCAGTGGAAAAAATAAAAGCTGTCATATACGCTTAGAACTACTGCTTCTGCACATGGACCAGCATCTTTTAAAATTAGTGGAGAATCTGGCTGCAGGTTTTCATTAACCATAGCAGAATGGAAAAGTATTATTGCTCTGAGAATTCATGCTGCTATCCCATTCTCAGTGCCCTGTGATGATAAGGTTCAGGACTAATAAATGTCCTTCATAGTAAAATCATGCTTAAATACACCATTAAATGTTCTACTACAGGAATGTGTCTCTTAAAAAGTCCTTATTTCAATTGGTCTTAAGGTTTTCAGACAATTAGTCATTTACTTGCCCAAACACATGCTTATCCATTGGTTACAGCCCATGGGATTCCAAGAAGATCTGGAATATTTTAAAAGTTACTTGAAAAAAAGCCAAACAAATAAACAAAACCCCCAAACTCTGCCACTTTTACAAGTTGCTCTCAATTTCAAGTCGTCTTCTTACAAGTAGGTTGTTTTGTTTTTTTTAACTGCTACACTGCCAGGTGCTTTTTGCCATATTCCTCTTTTTCTTTCCTCATGCAAAGAATTACCAATGAACACAAGGATGCTTTGGTGGTTTTTTTTAACATTTCTTGCCTTACCGAAGCTCCCATGTATTTTAAAAAGATCTTTGTACATAGGCAATGCCCTTGCTGATCAGTCAGAAGAGTATGAACTATGTCATTATCCCTAAAGTCCTAGTGGTTCAAAACTATTCCACGCATGCCTGTATGGTTACCAAGACATAAGCAGAAAAGATTTGATAGATAGGAATATGAGGAGTAGTATCTCTATTGTTAAACGTGTGCTTAGGTGATCTTTTGACGTAGTTTAAAAGCTCAATCCTTATATAAAGGATTGTTTCTCTTAGGCGTTGCAGTTCATACTGTCTCTGAAGATGAATCATCTTCCAGTCTGGGTTTTAAAAGGAGGGCTGTACTATGTCTAGGTGGATGGGTGGTCTAATTGAACACAGCAACTATTTTTTTAATGCTACTTATATTGAGAAAATATGAACTCTCGTCCGTTACTTAGACTAAACACTGATCAAAATTTTCTTCAGGGTGGTTGAGTGCTTCAAGTTTTCCATTCCTTATCCTCATCTTTACCTCTTGCAGTGACAAAATTGAATTCAGGTTAAAAAAGCTCCCCAGGGCCTTGGGCAGGTGATTTTAATAGTAAAGTAACCACTGCAGAGGCTTTAGGACACTGAATGCCCTACTTCTTTGTTTCATGCAGAGGATTACCACTTAAGCAGCCTGATGCCTTTCCCACAAGAATAAAGCCAACTCCACAGGTAACATCGGTGTCACCCTTCATCCGATTGCCATCTATACTTGCCAAATAGCCAGCCTGAGATAAGTTGAGCTTTGTTCTCAGGCTGGATAGTCCTTCAAGAGGAAAGTAGAAATTTGAACGTTGAACGTGTTTAAGCTATTGGACAAATTTCAGTGAAGTGTACTCAACGTGTCTGCTAGCCACTGCATGTTCCCACAATTGCTCCCTGGGATCCTACCTGCAAGTTCCTAGCCCTTCAGGGTTCTGAAGTTTCTCTAGCTGGTATAACCTGCCTTCTTCATATTTCAGCTCCTGCCCTATCAGGACTGTACCATTTGTAGAATTTGCAGAAGTGAATTATGCCTCTAATTAAACCTTTTATGATGAAAAGTTGTCCAGGAAAGTATGTGGTCACAGCAGGCTGGCTGAAGATCATCATAAAATAACTTTTGGCTCTGTGGTGTGATATCAGTGAAGGCTAGCTGAGAGCAAAAGTTCAACATGACAAGCACAAGGGAATTAAACCTGTCCAGGGGTGTTATATGTTACTTAAAAGTATATAGGTACAGAATGATGTAGTGGATGAAGAATTGCAGGCCAAGGACTCAGGAGAGCTGATTTCTATCTTTGGTTGTTCTGACAGTCGACAGGATGAACTTGTGCAAATCATTTAATCCCTACATTCTGTTGTAAACGTCCTGATAAAATGAGTACGTAAGGGTATACTATTATTATCATTATCCTCTTGCAAGTCTGTCTTTCCAGGCTAAGCATTCTTTTTAGGTGAGTAAGCAAAAACCCATGTTTTTCCCAGCTTTCATCCTTAAAAAGCTATTTCAGTTGCAAACAGTTAAAGAGAGGCAATACAACAGTTCTGGCTGGAAGCAATAATCAACACAAAGACCATGAAAAGAATAAAAAAAAAAGAAAAAAAAAGAATCTCTGCTTGTCTAGAATTACAGAATTACTGGAGCTGCATGTGCACTGCAAGAGGGAGAAAGAGGATCTGTGTTATAGCAGATCAGTCATTAACCCTCTATTTGCTACAAGCAGTTGTGTTTAATGAAGTTTTAATGATCCATTCATCTCTATTCAGCCAAAAGGATTACATGTTACTCTATACACTTATATGATCTATGTAGTTATACAAAGACAGCATGCTTTTTAGGTACCATCATTCCCACACCTCTCATTTTTCTTCTGCTTCAGTACAAGGAAGAAGTATAAAGTGGGAAGAGACAACTGAATCATCTCTTGGAGGAAAGATTCTGTGTGTAGGAGGCATCTCCTGCCCACCTGAACTACACCTGAGCTTGTTACTGTAATATTCATTTTGCTTTCCTGAGGGTCTACTTAAATATTCAATAGAGTCCAAGATGAAAATCCTCTCATCCTAAAGCAGATGTCTGGAGATGACTCACATTTTAAAGTATCTATGTCTCTCCAATGACTAGGAAGATTGCATAGGGTTATTTGCTCAGCTGTTGACATCTAAACCATAGACATCTAAATCTGGGGGAGATGAAGTCTACAGGGCAGAAGGCTATTGTTGAGGCACCCTCTGCAACGCTCAGCTGCCTTTGCTGCCAAGGGCAGCCAAGTGTAGAGGTGATGCACGTGCCTGGTAGATTACAAGGCCTGTTAATCTGCTGTAAATGATGTGAATGATCATGACACAGCAGTGAGATCATAATAAAACCTCAATAAATAAGTAGGGGCACATGAATTGTATCGCATGTGTTTATTATTTCTTGAGAAATGTGTGTTGTTGCTGGTTTTCCCACCTCAGTATCTTGTGTGGGAGAAATCTGAAGAGCCTGTTCGACTGTTCTGGTTTTCTGAACAACCAGCAACGCTGTCCTGAGTCAGGTGTGGGGTGGGGTGCTCAGAAATTCTGCATGTGTATCCAGCACATGACACTCTGCAATACATCTTGCCCTTGATGGAAATGAAAAATACTTGCCAAATTAAAAATGTGAAGAGTGTAATTATGTTCTGTGTACTAGAAGAGGGAACAAGAAGCACAAAATATGAACCAGGTTGTTGGCAGTTGTTGGACTGCACAGCTATGCGCAGTTAAACAGAAGTGTAACCAGTAGCAGGATCAGGACTTAGCCTGGAACAAGATACAGAAAATAAATGTCACATTTTGGGCAACAGATATCAATATGAATATAATACCCTCAAGATTTAGTTACAAAGAAATGTGATAAACCTTGATGGTCCCTCTAGAAGATGGGAATTTGTATAACATTTATGGTAAAAATACTTTACACACTCGAAGTATCTTTTTGTTGATTTTGTGAGACCAAACTACCAGAAAGAACTATTGAAAGGAAAATGCCTGTGACCTTTTAAATTAAGTCAGAGAAGCTGTTCCATGCATATAAAGGACATATAAAAGAAAAAGCAACAAAGAACAAGGTGAGACATGATAGAAAAAAAGAGCATGGGCTGAATCTGTCATCAAGCAATTGCAGTTATATTTATTAAACCTCCTTTGAAGAGGCATAATTTAGAGAGATAAGGATGAAATTCATCTGACCAAATACAGATATCTGCAACACAGACAACTCTTACGGGACTGTTACTTGGATCCTCTTATCATGAGGAGAGAGAAAAAGTAGCTTGAAGAGCAGAGTTCATCTCATAGAAAGGTAAATGGCCAATCTACATTAGCTGAGTGGCACCTTAATGATAAGCCTATAAGGGGAACTCAGTGTGACTAGTTCAGCTGTAAATGTCATCACTAAAGATATCTGAAGTCAATTATGATTAATCCCACCTTTTGCAATTTATCTGAAGCCAAATAGCAAAAATATCTGAGAACTAGAAGAACACTGGGGTGTGTAAATGCCTTCTTTAACCCTTAGGAAACAGATCCCATTTCTTCAAATTTAAATCTAAATCCATTTTAATAGTTAAGCACAGAAATTAAATCTTCTTCTGAAGCCAATCCCTCTACCCGTATTTCACTGTGACAGCTGTCCTTTATCTGCTTAGGTTATTTATGCTCTAGGTGAATAACTAAACAAGATGAGAAGCTCTACATGGAGTCATTGGTTTGGCTTTAATTCTATTAAAGACCACATGTAATGATTATCTGCGTGGAAGCTCTGCAAGTTGTGGGAGGAATGAACAAGCAAATGCCTGACTGCTAATCAACAAAGTGCAACTTCTGGAATCATAATGTGGCATCATTGAAAGAGTACCTTCAAATCCTTCTTTTTACTGAGATTCTTTTTCACCTTTTCTTCATCCAGCCTTCTGTATGATAGACTGCTGTGGATTTCCTACTGGGTGTGTAGGACTTCTTTCTCTGCTGGTCTGGTCTGGTTATGGTACCTGTGCAAGCTAGAAAGCAGTTTTGGAATATACCTCCTTCTGCCCTTCACTATCATGTTCCTGATGAAGCATGCCTCCAGACCTTCCTAAATCACCTGGCATGGGAGTAGTAGTAGTGGCAGCTGCAATGTGCCTCTGTGCCAGGTGTGAGAGGAGAAATTCAGCTTTCTGGACTACTTTTCCTTCATTGAAAGTTGTTTCCCATATTCTGCAGGAAGAAAAAAAAAAAAAAAGAAGCATTTGGGTAGAAGCAGCTCATGGGCCAGCTGTTAGTGCTGTCTTAGATGGAAGCAAGGTGACAATAGACTTTCTGCAGGTAACAAGACATTTTTCAGCTTGGTGGTTGTGCAACTGCACGCTACCTGTTTTGTGCACCACGTTGTACAATTTCCCTCTAGTGAATAAACAGTTAAGTGTCAAAGGTATTTGGGTGTATGGCATGGAAATGAAACAAAAATTCTTCCAGACTTCCCATTCCCTCTAGCAACATCTAAAAGTTTCTGAGGAAAACCACTCTGATGTCATTTCAGTTTCTAACAAGGAATAATAGCCATTATCATCTAGTTAAAACACCATTAAAAAAATCACCAGAATCATAAAGGAATAGAATATTGTATATATATATAATGCTATGCAATTAAAATTATGAAAATGTGCACACAATGATTGTGATTTTTATGTAATCAAAAGCTGTTATCTCTTAGTTACCCCAATTCCAAAAAACATTTAGTGTAAACAGAACACCTCTAGGTAGCAACAGGATTGAGCTTTATCTTACCGTGCCTCAGCTGCTAAGGAGCTAACATACACTTTGCTCTATGAAGTTTGCATAAGTCATGTGCTATTATAGAAAACCAACACAATAAATAGTGACTCAAACTCTTGGAAAATGATGAAGTTATCAAGCTAAAGCCTATAGAGATCTCCTTGTCAGCATTCCAAACACATTAGCAATGCTTTAACTTCCAGAGTGCAGGCGGAGTGTAATTAGTACCTAACACACTACCAGTGAGAAGTGGAAATGTCTGTGACAGAATGCTGTAAGGAAACCCCACGGATCTAAATAGTTAAAATGAGTCTTTTAAACCAAAATTAAAACCTGTAACGTATAGTCACTGGAGTATGCAGAAAACAGCCTGCTAAACTGTTTGATTTCTAAAGAATTCCGTCAGAAAACGACAGGTACAATATGATGGTCTGTGCCAGCAGACACGTTTTATTTATTTACTTATTTACTTAAATGTAAGTAAGGGGCAAGTATGTTACACAGATACATACAGAGAGAGGACAAGAATGTTGGCATCTACTATGTAACATGAGGTAGAACATAGTCCAGAAGAACAAGACAGTCCCCATGCTCCCAACTGTTTGAAAGCTTTTAAGAGGTCTGTGTTTTCACTGTATAGAAAATATTTTGTCCACTCAGGTTTCTCAAATGATCTCCTGTGTAACTACTTGATGTCCACTTAGGTTTCTGAACCAGTTTCCCTGAGGTCTCCAACCCACTATAGCCACATGCGTAACACTTGGGTATGGGGACTATTCATATCATCTAACTTTACTCTCATTTCACACTTAGTTTAGGAGAATAATCCTCCTTGGTTGTCTCTACCCAGCTAGCAGTTCAGGTTCTGTGAACTACTTTCTAGAGATGATCACGTCTCACCCTTGATTACAGAAAACACCTGCAAAGTCATCCAGTGCTGATCCCCACCCAAAAGGATAAAATAAACACCATTAATTTAAATCATTCCTATCCACAAATTACTGTATGACTATTTGCTATGGCGTGTAAATTTATTGTCATGATAATGGCAAACACTGTAAAGTATATAATTTATCTTTGTTATTCACATGTTCAAAATATTATCTAGCATACACAATTTAGTAGCTATAGCAACACTGATAAATTTAAAATTAATGGTCCTTATTTGGTTAGTACAAAAACGCCAAGGACTGAACACTATGGAGCACAAACAGGAAGAGCCAATTTGGAGGATTAACTACTAACTGATGTTAAAATAGGTGCTGGAGTTGGTAGTGTTAACATTCCCCATCCTAATAGCATTTATATCTGGACACCTGGACACAGGGGAGCCAACAGGGACTCAAAAGAAAAAATGCTTCTTTTCTGAGTAGCAACTGGGAGGTATGAAATTTCCAATTTCCATGAAATGTCCAATTTCCTCTTATTTTCCTCTCAATTCTGAATGATTTTATTTTTCTTAAAATCACCTTAATGACCTTAAAACTCTCCCAGAACTGGGCTAAAAGTCTGTGGTAATGACTAATTTTTCTCTACACATGGACAAATATTGACAGAGAACATGCATGTTGGAACTTGCTATGATCCATGCTATGCCTCCACCCTAATTGTTACTACCAATACAAGTGGTATGCTTATTATCAGTGAATTAAATACCCTAATATTGCCTCATGCTGAGCAAACAGTGACTGAAAGCCCAGGAAAACATATTTGAATGGCTTCAGTTTGGACATCACATGGTTATTCTGGTCTCTCATATCAGTATCTAAGCTGACTTTAAATCAAAAGAGCTAAGGAGGAGTGGGTGAGGGGGCCTACAGCAGTACAACTAGGAACGACTGCAGGTATCTGCGGTTTTTCCTAGTTAGACAGTAGGTCAGGAACAGCTTGCCATGAGCAGTATCTGTCTATGCATGGGAGAATTGCTGAGGGTGCTGAGTAGGAGCAGAAGCTGTCTGAGTTTCAGGAGAGCTTCAGCTGGTGCAACAGGACAAAGGGGTAAAGCCCTGAGAAGATAGGCTTTGCCAGGACCTGGCATGATTATAAACCAAGAGGGACAAGGTACTGCCAATTGGCAAACAAATGTGGGATGGGAATGCAACCAGTGCTTCACCTGCACTCAGTCCCAGTAGAAACATTTTTCACCAAGCAGAAGCTATTAACCCTTCAGAGCCAGGATATGTGATGGTGTTCATACAGAAAATCAGACTAACATGGGCACTACAAGGAGTTTGTCTATCACTTTCTACAGAAAATACCTAATAGATGATTGAGTACAGTATGGGCAAGGAGGTCAGCATCTTCTCCAGACATGTTGGGCAAGAAGCATATATCACGATTGATTCCACGGAATATTTTAGTAGTGTATGTAGGTGCTGTGAAAATCTGGAGATCCTCCTTTCTGCAGTGGGAGACAATAGGTGAGAGTGTGCTCAGCTGCTTTCTAGGCAAGGCATGATTAATGCCTCTACAGCATACGTACTTTGTATTACCACGTATGCATTTGAGGAAGAGAAGCAGCTTGTAAATCTCTGACACGTTAGACTTCTCCTCTGCTCCCAAACACACACATACTGGATGCTGTGATGGGTCTAGAAATCTAACATGCCACGTAGTGTGACAGATAACATATGCTATTATGAGCTCTCATTTCCCAGCCTCAGGAAGCGCAGGAACATTTCTTTTAATTGCTGTTATCTCACATGTTTGACTATTTCAAACACTGTGTGTATGAAGCACAATCTTTTCACATATTCTCAAATCAGAAAGACCACAGAAGTCATCTAGTCTAATTTTCTGCATAGCATATATCATTGGTGTTTCCTAAATTAAATTCTGTTCAATTAGTACTTATTTATGAAGGGGGAAACCAACAAATTACTGAAAGAAAAAATCTCATTTTGTATGCCTGAAGTCCCTCACATCCCCAAATTGGTTGTTCCAATTGATATCTAGATCCACTTTGTGCAAAAAAAGGCAGCTTAATCCAAAAGGGCAGACTTCGGAAAGTCATTTTAGTACAAATTTCTATCCTGTTGCTGCTTTAACCTTGATATCCTTGTTAGTTATAGCCTTTTTTCCCCCCCTTACTTATTCTGATAAAATGACTGCCCATAAAGGTACTTTTTATATGACCAAGAGAGAAGAGGGATTATTGATTTGACAACTTCTTGCTTTTAAATAAATACACTGAAGAAGTGGTAATTTAAAACAATATTTTTATTTTTTAGCTACTCTTGGAGTAGCTTTTTGTTACTATGTAACTTTTGAATATTGTTATAAATGTTTGATCAAATTGTGTTATGTTGGTTATTATGCTGATTTAGTCTTAACAGCAGGGTAACTCACCCCAGATTGCATTGCTACATCACGGGCTATTGTTAACTGAGAATAGATCACTAGCTTCCTGAAAGCACAAGATATTCTCTTCTTGACCAGCTGAAACTTTTTTTTTTTTTTAATGATACAGATTGCATGTATCCAGAGGAATAGGGTAGGTCTTTGGACAAGATTTGTGAACCTGTAACAGATTAAGGATACAAATGATGAGGGATTTTCAAATCCCTCCATTTTGCCTGGATTCACAAAAGCACGTAGGTGTTTTAAAATGTGATTTAGGTGTGATTTATATTTGTCAAAGTATAAATAATCCTTAAAAATTCCCACTCAAGCTCTTACCATTCCACTTAAGTGTTTAAGTCCAAAGGAGCCAAGCTTTTTAGTGTTGTTTTTTCACAGATGCCTAATCTTTTCTACTTAGTGGATTTGCAAGTGTCCTACTCCTGTGAGACCCAAGCAGATTTGTTTTTCTCACTCCTATAACCAGGGCAGAGCTGCAGGATGGGCTTTCCTCCAAATACCTCTCTTGAGTGATTCATCCAGTATGTGTTCTGCAAGGAACTCAGCACAAAATATAGCAAAACAATCTTCCTCTTCTATTGAATAATTCAATGAAAAGACCTCTGTTAATTCACAAGTTCAATAAAAGATCTCAGTCTGAGAAAAAAGGAGTTATTTTGGCTAGGACACTGGTGTGAGATGTTGATTTGATTTTCATTTGTCACAGGAGGTGGGAGATGAAGTTGGTTTCTTTGCCTGTAGGTTTATGAACCGCCACCTTCCATATAAATATTCCTAGTACTTGATAACCTAGGAAGGAAGCTAGTGCTCAAGTCTTGATAATGATTATCATTCCTTCCTGTGAAAAAATCATGACAGATTAGTTTGGTGAATGAGCAAGTGAGAGTGAAGACTATGCTCTAGGTCAATAATTTTCAGCTTGTCATCCACTACGGGATCCAGCTACTGTATCTCAGGGATCTGACAAAGCCAGCTAAGAAATCCTAGCCTATTTAAATTCCCCAGGCACCACTTTGTTCTTCCATGGGGTTATTTATTTTTTACGGATTTGCAAACTGAAAAGCATGGACAACTTTTGCTCTAGCCTAAGGATTAGGAAACTGATTTGGTGGGTGAATCCTGTGTCCCATCTCTTCTTTCATGACTGCTTTGCATCCTTTCAAACTACTGTTTCATACTGAGCTTATATGAAGCCCTTGAAGCAGGGAAAATAGGATCCTTTCTCTCTTACATGTAACTAACTCCTAAGCCCAAGGGTGAAGAGCATGATTCCCATTCACACGTAGTCAGTAAAAATTAGCAAAAGGGACCCCAGAACCACAAAAAAAACCCCCATATGGTGATTCCTATAAATATCTATATAGTCCTTGCTAAGTGAGGAACATAGTGAAAGCATGTTGACTGCAGTGAGTAGAAAATATTTGCCTGGTGGATACCCTACAGCCTGGGGCAGAACCGGTTTGAGGCACAAAATGGGAAAGGGACAGAGAATTGCCGAGGCAAAATAGCATGGTCCTTCTGCTAGTTTGCTTACTGCAGAGGTGTAGAAAACCAATTGGCTGTGGCTTCTTTCGCTCAAGGAAGGATTAGTGGTGGCTACTCCTAAAGCAGTCTACCCAAAGCCAGTCATTGCCTCCACTCTTCCTATACATAGCAAGTCTGATTATTTAATCTGCCTTTCTATCTCAGTTTCTTCCCTTCTAGAGGAGGAATAGCCATGAATGAATGAAATCAGGGCTGACAAAATTCCCTGTGGAAAAGGCTTTTTTGGGATTTAGCTGAAAGGTTTAGCACCTGAAAGATGCAGGCTGAGATCACGACAGAGTACAGAAGTGACAAATGATTCCTCTTTTACTCTTTCCTGAGATGGTGGATAAAGGACTCTTACTGGAGTAGTGACTCAGATTTTGGGGGAGAAATCTGGGAAAGTATGGGCTTAGGAGGTCAGAGACAGGAACACAGAGCAGAGCACCTAGCTCCCCAAAGTTCCTAAATCACTTCAAAAATATTGTACCTCTAGAGTCACATTTATCTCTTTGGACAGAGGGAGATGTAGCATTCTATCTTCCTTACAAAACTACCAGCAAATAAGAGGGCTTTGCTGGAAGAGCTGTGTGCGTCAACAGCTGTGAATTCTCTCTTTTGCTGCCTGAATGCATCCGTTACCTGTTGGCTGTGTGTTGCATACCTCATTCAGCAAAACCCAAGAACCTTTCATTGATTTTGGTGGACTTTAAATGTGGGCCATTCTCATATATTTTAAATGAGTTATATGAATGCCTTGGGATCTCTGGGCCAGCACTAGAAAGCTGTCTTAAGAGTACACAAAGAAATTCATAAGCAGTACCTTAGCAGTGAAATAATGAGAAAAATGTCTTTGCTTTTGTTACTGTTGGAGGAGTTTATCTATTTAGGGTATTTTTAATAAAGATTTAAGTTCCATTCTGAAATAGCAGTCTCTGAACTAACACAAATACATGCTTTCATCCAAAATAAAAGGTCACCTTCTGTTACTCAGAAATTTGATAGTTGTTGGTAGAAACGATTTGCTAGGTATTATTTGGACAGACATGAATATCATCTAGCAAAAGAAAATCAGAGAAAATCAACCACAGAATGGCTTGGTAAGAGCTCCATTCATGTTTAGTTTGCAAATAAATATATCATCAACTTTCCTGCACCTTGTTGAATACATTTGCCTCATACCCAAATACCTCCAAATTCACTCTGTGCAGAGGCAGCTCAAGTTCATTACATGACTTATCTCATCCTAAAGTAGACATCGAAAACATGGCAGGTGAAGCACAGTGTAAAAATTTTGTTTGTTAGAACAAAAGGCATTTTGTTCATTGCCTTGAACATAGGAGCAAGGTAGGTAGGCTAATTCAGAGATGCATGCCTACACTGCATGCACCTATGGATGGATGAATTTGCTTAAAACAGGCATCTTGTTCCATCTGAGATAACCTAGTCTATCCTTCTGGGTCCTCCACTGCTTGCCAGAAGGCTCCGAGTCTTCTGTAGGTCTTGTCTGCTACCTGTCAGCCCCACGTACATGCTGCATTTATCCATGGGGATAACGCTTAGATACCTATTATAGGCAACTGAGTAACAACTTTAGAGTGAATTGAGATTAATTCTGTGACTGATCCAAAATATTTTGATAGGGTTTTCCTAACCTCTTAAAACCAGAGAAATAGGTCAAAATGGTTTGCACCTTCTCTCTGAGTAGCCCTGTATGCCCCCAACCCATTGACTGGCATCCATTTTTTGAGGTTTTACATCCAACTATCTCACTTAAATTTCCACAGTGAAGTCTCTTGCCTTCACTACAAGATGGTCTTCATCACAATGCTGACCATGACTTTATCCCACCCTTGAAGGACTGGGCTTCTGCATACTTCCCCATCATTGCTGGGCTAGAAGACCTCTTGATTAAAGTCCCAGAGTGTGGGTAAAGTATGTATTGCAGGCAGAGTATAACATACTGCCTGCCACTTAGGCTATGAAATTCATTTTCAGTGACTCACCATTTAGCTGTTTCTAGCAGTGTCAGGAAACATTAATTCTTTTCAAGCAATTCTTTTCAAGCTGCTGAAGATGGGAGAAAATGATCTCAGACCATGCAATCCTCTTCTACCTCTCACCAAATTCTTGCTGGTATAACATCTACAGTAAGTTCTGAGTTTTGGGGTGGGTTTTCTGGTGGATTTTTTTTGAAGAACATGCATCTTGTTTAGAGCTGACACTTATCAGATCATAAATGTCATTCTAATTTTTAAATTAATGCTTAATGGTCCTCTAATTTTGAACACTGCTTTAATAAGCTAGTTTTTCTCTAGCTTCCTCAAGCAACTCTTGATGAAGAGTGGTATTAGAACCATCCAAAATTCAGTGGAGATGCACTTAATTCCCTGCTGAAAAGAGGGATGTGAATCCACATTCCCCTGCTAATGGCTGAAATCAATTTGCCATTTGCAGATATGAAACCTGCAAAAAGATGTGCAAGTGGAAGAGGTAAATTTGCATTCTTGCCCTGCTACTTTTGCTCCAGGCAGAAGATTTTGAAGTGCTGCAGGAAAGAGAAGAGGTGCTGAAGACCCTGTTAGTGTCCCCCACAGCAGCATATGTATCTTGGCTCATTCATTGTACAAGCACCCCTTCACAGGAATCTTGGGTATATTATACCCCTTGCATCAGATCTTTTGCAGATCTCTACAAACAGGTCTTTTGGTTGCCTCTGTAGAATTTTAAGCCTTGAAGCACATAGTTTATCATAATTCTTAAATCTATTCTTCATTATTAATACATTATTACTCAACATACGCTGTGAGAACCCTGAATATTTCAAAATACATGTATACTTCCAGCTCATTTTTTATTCTTTAAAACTTCCATTTCCCAGTTTCCTGGGGCAATATCTGCTGTCTGCTTCATCAGGGTATAATAAAATATTCCTGCCTTTCAGAATCTCTCTGGAGGTTGAGGTACTGGTGATTAAACTGTCTGACCATGCAAAAAATGCATGTGGGACCCCAGTTTGCATCACTGGTTTATGGCAAAGGTTACTTCAATCAACCACACTATGGGTTTATATTTGCTCATTTAAAGTGGGGCAGTGGGCAAAAGTGGCTAAGTATAACACTAGCTGCTGCTAACTCTGTTAGAGTACTGCTGACTACTGAAACTGGTATGCCTTCTCTTGAACAAACAGCGCTGAGGAGGACTTTTGACCTTTTGATCTGCTGGTATGCTTCTCACATAACATTACTTTAGGCCTTACTTAGGTCTGTTCATTTTTCTCTTCTTTACAGATGGTCTGACAGAGCCTTTGATTCTTAACAGCAAAGGAGCAATACATATTCTTATATCTTTTCTCTTTTTTAAAATTTGTATTACAGTACTTCAGAGTGCCAGAAGTATTACTGTAAAATTGGTTTTAATAGTACCTCTGAAATCCCATGGACTGAAGTCAGTCGAAGGAGAATGTGTGTGGTATTTTATCGTGATGATAAAGGTTAAGCAGTCTGTTTCACTACTATGCTCCTTCTGAAATGTCATTCTTTTCTGACTCTGATGCAGCTCAAGAAGATGATTCTATCTGTCATTTGATTTTTCCAACACCCTCTCCTTCTTTCCATTTTGACATCTAAACGTTAATGAACTTTCTGGTGGAATTTGAATAATATTCTGACCAAATTTTATGATTAGGATTTTAAAAGCTCAAATACCAGCTAGAATTCATTGTCTATACTCTTCCATGTCCACCAGTAACTAAGCAGAAATCTTCAGCTCATTTTATACAGACCACATTGTCACATTGACTGGATTGGCAGCTGAGAACTGTTAATCTAATCTTGGGCTGGATATATCCCGGCTGGGGTCAAGATGGTGTGTTAAGATGCTAGTGCATGCCTTGTAGCATCTTTCAGTCTGTTTTCATTGGCACCTGTTGGGGTTCAGCCCCAGGCAGCAGCTCAGCACCACGCAGCCGCTCGCTCACTGCCCCTGCCCCAGTGGGATGGGGGAGAGAATCGGAGGAGTAAGAGTGAGAAACACTCCTGGGGTGAGAGAAGAACAGTTTAATAATTGAAATAAAGTAAAATAGTAATGATAAGAACAACAATATAATAATGATAATAATAATGATAATAATAATAATGATATACAAAGCAAGTGATGCCCAATGCAATTGCTCACCACCCGCCGACCGATGCCCAGACAGTTCCCGAGCAGCGATCGCTGCTCCCCAGCCAACCCCCCCCAGTTTCTATACTGCCCATGACGCCGTATGGTATGGAATAGCCCTTGGGCCAGTTTGGGTCAGCTGGCCTGGCTGTGCCCCCTCCCAGCTCCTTGTGCCCCTGGCAGAGCATGGGAAGCTGAAAAGTCCTTGACTGGCATAAACAGTACTGAGCAACAACTAAAAACATCAGCATGTTATCAAAATTCTTCTCCTACTAAATCCAAACCACAGCACTGTGCCTGCTACTAGGAAGAAAATTAACTCTATTTCAGCTGAAACCAGGACACACCTAACAGGCTTTTGGAAAGTATGTATCAGAAGGATTTCTAGTACCAAGGTAGCCGAGCTTCTGAAACTTCATGGATGACCATCTCACGTTCACAGTAACCAGGCTAAGCAGTCTCATTCATAACAGTGGTCTGCATCCAGGCGTAGGTACCAGCAGCTCTTATGATCTTTCCTTGCACTGCTGGAGTCAATGTTCATAGTGATCCTTGCCTCTGATTTTTCCTAGGTGTATTTCTGTAACACTGTTCCTCCTTGAGCTGCTTTGTGTCTTGGTTAGCTAATGGTTTTAAACAGAATGTGCTACAATCTTTTTGGCTTCTGTTAAAATGAGAACGAGTCTACTAGTGATTGCATCTAGCAGGATGAGCACTCAAGTGTCACAATAGGTAAAGCTCTTATTTAGTACCGGAACACACTGTACCATCTATTAGTGCAGTTAAAAACCCTTGCCATAGTTGGGTCATTCTCTTGAACTATAATAGGAAAGCAGCTGAATCAATACATTTGACATATTTTCCATTACCACAGTGAGGTCGGAGTAATTGTCCATCCTCATGAATTCCTGTGCTGTCAGACTGATGCAGCAGCAAAATACATTGAATAGACATGGTAGGTCTTCAGCTCAGCAAAATGACGTCTTCAAGGGGGCAACAGCTAGTGGCTAAAAATGAGCTAAACAAGAAAATAGCCAGTAACCCCAGATTTGGATGATGTCCACAGAAATTCCATTCCCAATTTATATGTGATTCACATTTTGCTTGAGTGTCTGCATCATATTTGAATACTCCTGAGCCCCTCACACACTCTGAAGCCAATATTTTTTGGCTTGAGAAAACTTAAATACCCAACAGCTCTTTTTCTTTTTCATGGTGGAAGGCAGAAAACCAGTAATGTTTATGCTATGGAACATAATTTCTATCAATTTATTTGACCTCTTGTTCTCAGTATCTCTGAGTGCAGTTTCCTTTTATTTTTTCTTTTGTTCCAGATTTTTTTTAATTTCCATTTTAGCATGTAAGCAAAAGAAAAACATGTAAGTAATAGTTTAAGGATATATTGAAATTCAAATCACTGCTTTAGAGAAAAGTGGGATTTTTCCATGATAGTGAACTACAGTTCTTTTGGGTCTAAGGGCTGTTCTGTCCATGATCAGCACTTAGACGTCTTGTCTCCTTGAGCAGTGGGCCCACCGTGAGACACACTCTTCACTTTTTCAAGCAAGCTTCCAGTTCCATTTTTTCCCTAATGACTTCTCAGTGATATACGTTGAAAATTTTGATTCTTTAAGAGAGACTTGGAGAGAAGTATTGCATCAAAGATGGGTAGCTTTAGGTACCACAGCCTACGGCTATAGGATCAAAGCTTTTCTTCAAACCTTTGAACATCCACAGCTCTGACCTTTTCTTTGTGTCCCAACACCAATGAACCTGACAAATGGTGATTGCTCTTTGGTTTAAAAAATAAAATAAAAGACAGACTATCTTCAGTATCACACCTAGAAAATACTCTTGCAAACTATGATGACGTTCAGCTACCTACCTCATCCACAACACCACTGTTGTGTGATCTTCATGTAGTCACCATTTCACGACTGAAGATCTACACAACATCAGTCAATTCCTTTTAGGTCTGTTCGGAGTTGAAAGGTGGTATATCTAAATAACTACCTTGTTTGCTTCAGTCTGATGTGCTTATACTGCCACAGGTATCTAGGTTGCCGTTAGAGTAAGCGGAGATCTAGTTGGCAGAGTCAATAAAGTCTAGGTAACAGTTCAGCTGATCATACGTAGGTTCAGTTGCCTTCACATGTCAGACATCAGTGGAAGGCTGGCAGATATGACACAGGACCTATGGGAAACCTAAACCTTTTGGAACAACACTGGGATACCTACAGCATCTGATGTCTATATTTAGGTAACTGAATCCTGCTACAGTAGTCCAGTTGTCTAGTTTTTAGGTGAGGTGAATTGCTTTCTAAACTTCACTAACTCTACAGATCAGATATTTATTAATTATAATGAGAGGTCAGACAACCAGTTCTCATCTGGACACTTGCATGAAGACACCTAAGTGTCTTAATCTGCAAGCTGAATTTAACCCCTAAGCACTTGAGACCTACACTAAGGCAGATGGCTCTTATTCTAAATACCTTCTTGAATCTGACTGTCTCATAACAACTCAAGTGTCTTCTTGCAAGAAATTAACTTTTTTTTCCTTCTGTTTTCCAGAAAGAAAAAATGCTTTAACTGAAACCAATATGGCCATAAAGAAAATATCACAATAAGCAAGCCAGTATGAAGTTCATCTTATTGCACACAAGGTTATTTCTTCCAAATGATTCACATTAGATTAATTTCAGGTTCTGGAAAGGAGGAAGATGCATTGCATGCCCAATATTCCCTCAAGATATTGTCACCCAACTGCCTTTCTTCAGGGTTGGCTGTATCACTCTGTGCATGTTTGGCATGCAGGGAGGCTGCTCTGACTGATGCTCTTTCCTGTTTCAGAGGATGTTTCAGTCCATTACTAATTTTTTTTCATGCTTGTTTGGTTTTGGAATCAACGCAAAGAAAACAATGGCATTTTGCAGGGAAAGCTGTTCTTCCAATACATTTTCTCATTCCAAATTTTTTGTTGGAACCTTCACAAAAGATTTGCAGTTTGGAATTCATCTGGTAAAATGTAGGAAGATTTAATGGGTCCTAAGGTAGACAACCAAAACATGTTCAATGAAGTGCATCTTTAAGATGCCTATTCCTTCTTACTGATTCCTGAAAGACTGACCAACCTTGTGGTTTTGGTTACTGAAAGTATCTCCACTGTATGCATCTACATGGAGAGGAGTCAGCTCCAATTCTTAAGTATCTTAGAATGACTTTGTTCTAAACTATCTTTTTTTTTTTTTTTTAATCATGGCCTTTGTGTTTTTCCCTGACTTTTAATAGAAAAAGTATAATACCTTCTTCTCTTTTCTTTTTTTTTTTTTTTTTTATTTTCTGCTTTTTCCTTGCTTTGAAGAATCTTGTAAGTCACAGGCACTGACCTTGCTTTTGTGCTATTTCCCCTATACTTTGCTGGGAGCACTGGAAAGATACTAAGCCCAATTTATCCACATAAGAATCTACTTTCCATTGACCACACCAGCAGCTGTGCAGAAATGAACCCTTAAACTTGTTTTCCTGAAAGACGACATAGGTTCTGGAGTCCTTGAACTGAAGCACACTTTTGTGTGTTTGGGCTAAGTTTCTCATGGGTCACACATGGCTGAGGTGGAGGAGACTGAGGAAGCAGGGATCTCAATCAGACCAAATGAGAGTGTTTGTAATTGAGAAGGGAAATGCAGCTTCCTTTTTCTTTCTAGGTAGTATGACATGCCCTGCTGTGATTTCCATGCCTTTTACCTTAGACTGTCTTGGCCTAGTTCTTAAACATATGAGGTTTTTGTAGGTACACTGATCATGAATCTGAATTTGTGATGATGCTGTTAGGGAGGCCAAAATACCGTAAGAGGAAGGATAAAAGCAGCGTATAAAGTTACTTAAATGGCTACTTCTTAGTGAGGGGGAGAAGGGGCTTACTTCCCAGCAGAACTGTTGGTTAATGGCACTGGGCATAGCAGATTGCTGTGGTGTTGCTGGTTGTGATACTCCTGTCCAGCTCTCCTGCTGGGTGTGCACTGTGCAGGTGTCCTGGGCTTGTATAGCAGATCAGACCCATGCAGGGTACAGTTTTATTTGACCTTTATTAGGTCTGATATTGTAGCTCATCCTCAGCTTGCTATAAGCGGAATATCGGCTATGTTTCAGTGAAAGCTATACCATTTGCAAGGACATTCAGGCACACTTACACCCATCTCAGCACTGTATTTTGACAGCTCTGGGTTAGGTCTTGTCTCCTTAAAATTGTCTGTATAATGAGGAATGAACACAAATCGCTGCTCTTGACAAGGGAGGGAAACAGCTTCCGCTGAAGGACTTCAGAGTAGATGGCTTGGGTTGCTTTTTTCCTGCACTTCTGTTCTTGTCCTAATTTCGAAAAGAAATTAAGGCAAAACCAAATGGAATCAACACAGTGAATAAATAATGCTTTGCCTTTACATAGCTTTTTCTATACAACAGTTTCACAGAGTCCTTGTGACAGTGCTATTTCAGGCATTTTGCACCTTATGTAACATAGCTGTCCTACCGCTGACTTTGAAATTGATTGCTTTTGACCTCCAAATAATCTGCTAACAGTGTACACTGCAGATCGTCAGCTGTTTCTTCCAGTAAGATTTAGTGTTTCCTTGTGGTCCAGTTTTAAATGTGCAAAGGAAAAAGTGGAGTCCTGCTTCCTCCAGGTGAGTATTCAGCTGAGAAATGCGTTAATAGCAGAAAAATGTTGGAATTATAGATTTCCCCCACACACATATTCTTTTCCTCCCACATTATCAATTATATTTCTGGGAAATACCCTGTACAACATGAAGGAAGTGCAATTATATTCACAGTTTCTTGCATGTATAGGTTGCTATTTCTTCCTTAGGGGTTAGATTCATAATACAGGTGTCTGAAACTAGCTGTCCAACTTATTTAACTGCCCCAGCCACCTGTTATTGTTGAAGGAGAGAATAAAGCACCTCCAAGGGGGTAATTTATGTTACCCTAAAAGGGGCATCCAAGAAAGTTTGAGTGGAAAACCTGCTGGAGATGACTAGTTCTATAGGTAACGTGCTGTGTTTATTGCATCTATAAGGTGAAACATTCTTAAGCTTAATTCTATGGAAAATAGCTTTCCTTCTGAATAAAATTTGTAAGCTTTAGACATAAAGACATTTCTCAGCCCAAATCTGATCCAAAAGTTGGCATTTTCCTGGTTCTTATTAGTGAAATCATATTAACCTACCATATTCATATTAACCTAAATATTTTTCTTTGATAATTTCAATGTTGTAGTTCAACTTCTCTTTTTTTTTAAAAACAAAATAGCTCAGTTTAGTTCTAAATATAAAGATGACCACAAGTAGTCCAGAAGTCTTGAAAGTGCTTGCTTAAGGAGAGATTTGCTTTTACAGCTTCATTTTTTTTACACTATGGGGTTTTTTTACATGCCTCAGGAAAGAACATAGTGTTCATCTGAAACCAGGATAGCCTGCTCCTGATTAAATCAAGTTATTTAAATAGTAGTTCTTGTTATACTGCAAAATATTGCATGCATTTATTCATTTTTTATTATTATTCTTCGAAGCTGGGATAATCTACTGTACTTACTGACGATGTGCTATAAATCATTCTGCTCTACAACCTAATACATCAAAAGAAAACATATTGGGTGATAATAAACAAGTATCCATTTAACTCAAGGATATTTTTACTGACGTTCCTTATAGATACTGTATTGTAGATATATAATTATAAAGGGAATTTATGCTAAAAAAATAAAAAACTTTGCAAGGTCATTTCAAGAGATATTTCAAGACAGTTTTCTGTACTTGCAAGCCCACGAGGGACCACTGTAATCATATAGTCTAAACATTGGCTGAGCCCAAACTGAAGCATTTCACATAGTATCTCCTGGGGTGGGCAGAATCAGTCCTCTGTCATGTGAAAATAAGTATGACTGAGAAATACAACACAAAAACATTTGTGAGCTGGCATAGACTAATTAGGAAATTAATTTTAAGTAACATGATTGATGGAGGCAAAACAGAAATATCTGTATGACACACTGGAAAACACTGGTCTGATCATATTTACACATGGACAAACGGGCACACACTGATGGAAATTTATTTATTTACCTATTTATTGTACTAATCCTAAAGTAGCAAATTAAATAGGGTTAGGTTTTAGGGTCAGGCTTCAAGGTTAGGCTTGAGCATGGCCATATGACAGGCAATGCTATTAATTTCTTATCCCTCTTCCTGGGATGGCTCTGTTCTGTACAAACCAGCTTATTCCCAGACTATACCCGGTCACAATCTAAGGAGTAGCACAGTCCTGGAGCTGTCCCGATGATGCAGCCACATTCATTTGGGGGGAAGAACTGGATTCAGTTATCTAGATGTAAGCTGTGATACATTGCTCATTCTCAGGGCCAGAGAAAGGTCTCTGGCCTATTTTATTATTTACTTCTGTAGTTATAGTCTACATCCAGCTGTGAGTGATTTGGCGTGTTATCGCAAGGTTAGTGTCATGGCGTTGCTAACTAAATCTCACAAAATTTTAGTTGCACTATTCCTACCCCTTCCTCTAAATGTATTAACTTCAGTTCAAGCTGTGCTGTGTTTGGCATTTATAACTTTGCAGGCGTTCTGGATATTTGCTACGTCCCCAGGCTGCCCAAGAGGCATGTGGTCAAGAAGCCTGGCTCTGCCATGTTACATGCACTAAAGATGTGGATTTGTATGACAGTGAATGGTGGAACAGCTTATTTGCTGCAGGCATCTGAGACCACAAACAGAAGCAAAGAAAAGTATAATCTCCCACAGTGTCCACAGCCATGGTCTGTTGCTTTTGCCTGCATCGTGAAACGCATCTCATATAATCCGTAAAATAAGTGTGGCAGAATGAAGTGGTTGGCAATGAGAGTGGGAGTGGCTTTGCATTTGTGATGTTGTGTTTCTCAGTGAAAGCCAGCTCTTTCTCAAAAGCTCTGCCCAGTAAAATGACTGCCAGAAGAGAGATGTTCCCTCTACATTATTATGTTTTATAAATACCTAAAAATGTGCCCACCATCCCTCAGAAGTTTTCCCCAGAGGGGCAGCTACTCTGATCACCCCCATAGCTACATCCCTGGCTGCAAGGTCCCAGTTAGGGGAAGAAAAGTCACATTTGCTCATACACTTTAAAGTTCTGAAAAGCTCTCACAGCTGTGGGAGCCATCCAAGAAACATTACATTCAGCTTGTCTGGCCTGCTTACCATGAACTGCACCAGTCTCTCTTATTTCTTTGGTATATGTTATGTGTATGGAGTTAAATTACAACACTGAATTTTTTTATGAATGCTTTATCAGTTCCTTGCAGCCAGGATTCAAACTGCCCCTCTGCCTTCCTTTGCTGCATGTAAAACTTCATTTCCTTTCCCTCTCTGGGTAGAGAAGATAAAGTGATTCAAAACAGGGCAGTGTTTGCTGTGGCTAGCAAAAAGTCCTACAGAGAGGCGAGCTGATAAGCATGGAGAAATATATGGATTTGATTGCTTTTCTTGTCTTTTAGTCATAGTTTTAATGAAGAGAAGGTAGTTGCCTGGGAACAATCATGGTTCATTACTCCAAAGGTGGATTTAAGAGTGTCAGCATTACCCATCGTGCAGCACACTCATACCCTTGAGTTGTAGTTGACTGCTCAATCCCTTTCCTCACCACTTCTCTTTTCCTTTCCAGCCCCATTTAGAATCATAGAACCATAGAATCGATTAGGTTGGAAAAGACCTTTAAGATCATCCAGTCCAACCATTAACCTACACTACCAAGTCCACACTAAACAAATCAAGGGTAGACTAGACTAAACCATATCCCGAAGTGCCACATCTACCCATTTTTTGAACCCTTCCAGGGATGGTGACTCCACCACCTCTCTGGGCAGCCTGTTCCAATGCTTGACCACCCTTTCCATGAAGAAATTTTTCCTAATTTCCAGCCTGAACCTCCCCTGGCACAGCTTGAGCCCATTTCCTCTCATCCTATCACTAACTACTTGGGAGAAGAGACCAACACCCACCTCACTGCCCCCTCCTTTCAGGTAGTTGTAGAGAGCGATAAGGTCTCCCCTCAGCCTCCTCTTCTCCAGGCTAAACAATTCACTCCATGCCTTGAGAGGCGTGTGGGCAAAAAGAGGGAGAAAGAAGAGAAGTAGTGAGAATGGAGTTGGAGGAAGGCTGCAAGGCAAGGGGGTGCAGGTGGTGTGCTTTGAATTAAAAAAAAAAAAAAAAGGTGAAAGAAAGAGGTTTGAATGAGATCAAATCCATAACAGTGGTGTTTGATAACCTCCATGGGTGGCCAGAGGGTGAGAAATGATACTGCAATGTTTTATTAGAAACAAAGTTCTCTGAAAGTGCTATGAGAGCTAATGAAATTAAAGAACATTAAAGCTTGGCAGAGTCTGTGTGACAAAGTCGAGGACAAAACCAGGAAGGCTTAAACAAGATTATGTTTAACTGTGGCAGTCATCCTAAACCACGAGGGAGCGCAGCTTGTCTCTGTTAGAGGAATTTTGAATCCTGATAAACCCATGTGCATACTTCAAGCAGCTTGAAAACTAGCGTAACTAAAACCGTATTGGATTGCAAATGGATGCAAGGTTATTCTAGTTAAACCACAGATTCAGAGGTGAAACGCTAACACATGAACAAAATGAGTCAGAAACTAGAGAAGACATATTTTACATTTAAAAAGCCTCCCACAGATGGGCATATTGCAAATGCCAAATCAGCCTCAAAAAACTGTTGCCGGGAGGGTGAAGACTGATTTCTCTGTTGTTCATATAGGGAAGCTGGAGCACAGAGAAAGCAAATAATTCTGTAAGAAAACACTGGCAGAAATCAGAAAGCCTAGCTTAACTATTTGTTCTTGCCACTACACCTATTTCTTATTTCCTATTTCCTTATACTCAAGAGTGAATGGAGATTGTAAAATATTCCTTTTTTTTTTTTTTTTTTTACTTTGTACATTGCATCTATGTATAAAATACCTTTTTTTGTTGTGGATGGGTTCAAAGGGACAAGAAGAAATTATTAGTATGTTTAGTGATATGTTCTTCAGGACAGCTAAGTACCTGCTTTTTCTCTCTCAAAAGTATTATTTATTCCCCCTTACAATGAGCTTAATTATATCATAGCATATCAAATATTATTCTGATGCATTATGTCTCTGTGGCTCTCTTGAGAAGGTCAAGATGTTAACAGGGAAAAAAGTATAACAAACAGGAACAGTAAATTGAGAACATTCCCTCTGTTTCTTCTCAGCTAGAAAGTTGTGCATAATTGCTTTCCTTAAATGGGAATGGAGTTTGAAAACTCTGCCAAAAGTCCAAGCTTAAAGGTAAATATTAGTGTCAGAATACAAATAAGGATAATAGTTTTTAGTTTTATAGCACCTTTCATCCAAGTGTTTCAAAACATCTCATAGATATTGATCAAGGCTTTCTAAGATATTTTTTATAGCTAAAACACGTCAGTACAATTTTCCCATCATAATGTAAGTGGTGAAAAGCAGCTTGAATGGAAAGAGTGCTTTCTGCATTTTGTTTCTAATTGTTGAAAGAGAGAAATAAAAATAAAACAGTTTAATTCATTTTTTTTTTTTAAATAACATGTTCTTTCATGTTTATGTGTGTGTTTAAGGGGGTATTTGGTTAGAGATACCTAAGGAAAGAATTCCGGGAATTAGAATGAACACTTTTTATGTGATCCCTTTGAAATAAAATTGTTGGGGTTTCACTCATATTAATGTAAAGTCTATTTTATAGACCCTTAGATTAGCAGAAGACTCAATGATGCTGAAATCCAGTATGATGAAACTCATTCATGTTTTTTCCCCATCCTGATTCTAGCTGTTACTTAGCCCCTGTGGCCAAAAGTTTTTGCCCTTTCCACTGCTTGTGTAAACTGTTCCTTAACCAGTTGTATTCAAATAGATGCCATTAGCATTAATGTTTTCCATAAGATGTCTTTTCCAACCTGATTCCTGTTAACTCTGGAGGGCTGAGCATTATTATACACGTAGTTGCACTGATGGGCGTGTAAGTGCAGTACTCTCCAGAATAAATTACAAGTAGAATGTAGGTATGTTCATAATTCAGTCAATCAAAACCAACCAGAAATTCAGAAGATGACCTAATGCCATTTGCACGTCCTCATAATTAGATATACATTTATATTTTGTTGCATGAGCTCAGTAGCCAAAGGGATTTTTCCAAATTTTCAGAAACAGAAGCCAGATTTAAGGAGAGCAGTGTAGAAGCCAACAGAGCTTTAAATAGAAAGATTTCTTTCCACTGCAAAACTTAAAACAAAACAAAATACAAGAAGGCGGAAAGAAGTCTTTATTATCCAAGAATGTAATATAGATAGTGTTATTACTCCTACAATTGGAAGGAGAGTTCCAATAAAGCTTTGAGAATTCAGACATTTTCTTGCAGTATTTCAATTGAATTCTTGGAGCACAAGTCATCTTATGGGAATCGTATGCAAATGAGACTTAAAAAGTTGTCCTTTTTTTTTCCCCCAACAACCATTTCTAGAGAGCTTTAAAACTGACACAGGTGGCGTTTGAAAAAACCCTAAGATATAATTATCTGAGATTTGGAGAGTTACTAATGATTGTGAGAGAGAATGAGAAGCAATTTGGTCGTGCTATGTTAATGGCTAAAGTGATTTATAAGGGGAGCAGTAATGAATGTTGTCACTTCTAAACAAAATAAAGCGCTTGTAAAGAGCATTGATCAATTCTTTTTTTTTTTTTTTTCTTTTTTTTTTCCCCCCAGGACTTAGATAGATGAAGACTGCAATATCAGCAAGTTCAACTAAGTTGAGTTAACACTGAGCTGCAAACTCTTCTTCAAAGATGTTTCTCTGACTCCTACATAAACTAGCAATTTTCCTTTTTGCTGCATAATCTATTTCAATTTTGATCCCCCCTCTGTCCCAAAGGCAAGTGCACATTCAAGTAAAGCAGAGGGAACCAGGAATTACTAATATTAATACCATCTACCTCATGGTGACAATTAGATTCTAATTTTTTTTTATTCCTTCCTTTTATGAAGAACACCATGCCGTTGCTTAAAGACAAATTAATGGAAGTTCATTATTACACGTTCTGCAGTCTAAAACTGAGTATTCTGCAGTCATTTCTCTGTTACCTGTGGTTATCCAGTTGGTAGCTTAACGTGACAAAAACCTGCACAGGAACATCTGTAGTGCTTCTCTCAGTGTAACCCACTATTTATTTATTGTTAATGTTTCTTTACCATCCAAAGTAGTTTGAATAATGAAAGCAACAGTAATTTTAGTAAATGTGGTATTCTTGACAAAAACCGTGAAATGAATTCTGGGTATTTCAACAATAAGCAATGAACAAATACTCTTCTGAGACACAGAAGTGAAATGAATTTAGAAAATTAAACACATCAGTGTGCAAAATATATCTACTACTTTGCCTATTAAGGAAGGTCAAACTTAATGACATTTGCATACTAATCTTTCTGTTTTCAATTAAGCAGAGTCAAAATATACTAGGCCAATATCTACTCTTTATCTCTTCATCTCAGAGAGAAAATAAGTTCGGTCTTTGTTACTAGAATGAGGGGGAAAACAGGCTTGACTTAACGAGGAAAAGGATTCAGGTGTCTGAAAAGTCTGTGAGGTTTAAAAAGCAAACAAATTGTCTGCAGGTTGCAGTTGAATATAATCAGGTAGTGTGGACACCAGGAATTTGTCTGACTAAATACTCACTTCCTCTCCACCTCCCTATGAACAGGATGGTGATACCCAACTGACTATTTGGTCTGGGACGTTGGTGGGCACAGAAGAGAAATCACTGTTAATCAAATGTTAACACGTAAATGGTGTAGAGTATCACACACAGGTTCTTGATCCTGTGCCATGGCCCCATTTGAATAGCTAGGAACTATTCCATTTCTGAAGAACGCCAGAATTTTATCCAAGTAAACAGCACAACATCTTTCTAGAGGAGAACTGAGTGTTGTCCAGTGTAAAACTGAACAAACTGCAGTAATCTCTCTATGTGCCAAAAGGCATCTGACAGAATTAGCCAGAATTAGAGTCCACATCTCCGATTCTGAGTAAATGTGGATTTAGTTCTCATTTTGTTTTCATAATTGGATCAAGACATAGTGAAATTGTCTGGATGCCTCCGTGATACAAACAAATTAGTTCCCCTTCATAGTCTCTTAAGAAGAGGGCCATTCCCCATTTCTTTGTATTTATTTACCAAGGCTCTGCAATTATAACAAGGGAAATACAACTTGCTGAATAGCAAGAATACAAATGGCGAACGAAAACTATGAAGAGCTGCCCTAGGCACATATGAATAATTCTGCTGCATGCACCTATTTATATTTCATCAGGTTAAAGCATTAGAGCTCTACCAGGACATAAGCAAATGTGGTTTGGACTGAAATTAGAGCTGCCGCCATGAGGTGACAGTTCCAGAACCTCAGCTGGTAGAGAGAAGTGGAGATCAGTGGAGAAGACCTAAATCTGAATTGGACTCCTCCCCAGGGTGACAACAACAAGTTCCAGATCAGCAGAAGTGCTCAGGAATTCTTCTCCAAAGAGGGCTGGAAGATGCCTCAGACTTGATGAAGACTGATTGATAGCAAAGGAAGTGATCGAAACCTGGATTAGATGTTGTCATAAGTAGTTTAGAGCTTCACAGTTGGCTCAAATCCTGATGCAGCAGACTGACCGCCAGCTCTTCAGGACCATACAAAGGATTGGTGAGTTTTAACCAACTATACCACCATGTGCTTCTCTCCATCTTTAATCCAAACTTGCCATATCAGAAGGGAATGGTCTTTATGGAGACATCCTTCTTGCAACAGATCCATCTTACCTTACTCAGGTTTTCAACCCTTTTCCTTAAGGTTTCCTTTTCTCTCTCTCTCTTTTTTTTTTTTTTTTTTTTAATTTGTATGCTCATTTCTCTCACCTCAAAATCCTAAGCATAATGTATTCTCTTCTAGTAGCTCCAACATTTTTTTCTTCTCTCTCACCTTAACCCCACTGCCCTCACAGCTTGTCTTGGCCCATTTCCGTGCAAATCCTGTTCCCCTGCATCCCATCCCCCATTTTTTTTCCACTTTTCTGGGGTTCACATCCAATGAACACCAAAAAACTGTACAAAGCTTTACAAATTCCCATCAACATATCTAGCAGCACTGTACCCTGAACTGATAATAAGAAATACATATTGTGACATCCAAAGACATGAAATGAACTTTCTACTCAGGAGCTTTAATTAGAAGATTGCTATGCTCACCTTGTTTTCCTGAAATGCATTTTAATTTATGACCACAAAGTTTACCACCCATGGTGAAACAGATATATAATACAGCAAGATTTCCTTATGACTTGTCATACCCTTCGCCATCTTTTTTTTTTTTTTTTTCCAAAATAACCCAAGTTTTTGTTTGTTTGCTTGCTTGTTAGTTTGATTTGTTCATGTGCCTTTAAGGAAAGGAACAAATAATACTCCTTGCACTGGGAAGGTACTATCTGTTCCAGACAGCCTCTTGAGTATTCATATTTTTCAGATATGAAAATAGTTTTTCATATAGTTAATAAAAAAAAGGAAATCAGAGGTCAAGAGCCAAGCGTCTATTGATGTTTTAACATTCTGTTTCTTTATTGCCTTTGCAGAAGAGAACAAAATTACAATGACTGGTTTTTTTAATACAATTTGATTATAATACTGGCAGATTGATGACTCCTGACACTCAAAGCCCTTGAACAAGCCCTCAAAAAATAAATGCTGGAAGGAGACCCTTTTCTATTAAAGTAAACCAAAATTTTACTAATGACTTCTCAAGTCCAGAATTTCAGCATGTATTATAAGGGCTCTTCAAACAGACTCGATGATGCACTTCAAACATTGGCTTCTACAGAAAGAAGAGCCTATCTCTTGTCTCTGTTTGCTCCATGACTCCAGAGTTTCTTATGGTGATGTTTTTGCTTTATCACTTGTCTTCCCTCAAAATCTGCAGAGTCCAGTCCCAGAAACTCCAGCAAAGTTTTTCTTTTTTTCCTCACTGCCTTCCACCATCCCTTTCAATTCATTCTTATAAGACAGTCAGTTCTGCAGTGCTGTTGACACTGTGTGTGAGGGTCTCATCCAGTAATCACCTGGAAAGATGTGCTTTTAGCTCCCTTTTTCACTCCTAAACTTACTGTATTTTTATCTCAAGGAATTGCCTGAGCATTTGTGCTTGGACTTTTGATTTATGGGGCTGGCCTTCAGTTCTCTGAAAATACCTAGATTCACCTGTACTGGAATTTTCACTGTGAAGGGGAGAGAAAGGGTAGTGTGTTCCCAACAAGTCTTAATTCCTTAACATCTCCATTGGGAGAGACAAAAATAGAAGTTAGCGGCCATCGTAATGGGATTAAATTAACATGAAGTCTTGCATTTTGTAGGTCTTTCCCCAGTGTGTCATTGAAGAGGTCCCCACTGACCGCATGGGTTCTTTTCACAGAATTGACCAAACTAAATCTTGGCTATGGAAATATCTTATTCACAACACTAGGTCAGATTTTAATTACTTCCTAGAACTTAATTCCTTACCAGTTCCCAGGGAGGCACAGTCATTCAGAGGAACATTTATTTTCCACACAAAAAGTGCCAGGACTTTCCTTTCAAAAATCCAACGTCTCCAGTACAGCCCCAAAGGCATTTCCTGAGACTACTCAGTGCTCTGAATTTCCAGAAAAGTCAGTAAACAGGAAAGTTGTGTATAAGTTGCTAATAAATCTTGAGTTCTGCACTTCTGCGCCTTGTAAATAAAATCAAAGAGAAATAAAGATCCTCTTGTCATGACAATATAGAACACTGTCATACTGCAGTAAAACATTTATATGTGCAGTGATTAGAACTGTGATTTAGAAGAATTTCAGACATCTGCAGTAAATAATAAGGCTTTTCAGTGGTTATTATGTCAGCATACGGCCTGCAGCCTTCCCATTCAATTCCCTTTTCAGGATTGTTTTTAGGGGACCTACAGGAAATTAAGTGGTTGGTTGACACTCTCCCTTTGCCTTGCTTACTTGTGGGTCTGAGTCACAGGCTCATCTACACTACACACAGGCTCCTGGGCTCTCTGCCTGAACAAGCCAGCAAGTTCCCTTCAGGAAAACATCCAGAAGCTCTTGGCAAGATAAACCTGACTCCAAACAATTGGCTCCAAATAGTTATGGATGTGAATTATGTCTAATTTTGCTCCCCTTCTTCTGAAGCAGTCCTTCAACACTATCCCAGCAAGATTTGTACATTTAAATACCCATGAATCTCCCACCCACAAACATGCCTGTCATGAATCAAGGAATGAAATGTGCCCTCATTGCTGTGCTATAAAAACAGAGCTCTGGTGAATTACAACACTATGCTCTGATGTGAAGGAAACACCTGCAAAAGAACAGAGTAATTCCATTTCAGTGCCTCTCCAAACCATTTCTATCCCTGCCTCTCCTCACCTTTGTTCCTTCCCTAAACATCTGACGATGTCTTGCACAATCCCAAGATGCTCTTTCCGTGAATCTCGTAACAAGCCCCATACTCACCCCTCCCTGGTAGCCCCTTCTCAGTCTGCGGGGTGCTCCAGGGAGCCTCTTGGGTGACTCATGGTGATGGGTGTCCCTCTGGACCAGGGGCTGACCTTCACACAACAGCCCTGGTAACAATCAGGGCAGGGAGTCCCTTGGCTCTGGCTGAGTGACGGACGCTCCTCTGCGGTCACGGGGATGAGCCTTTCATCACACAACCTAACACGATGAGATGTGGTAGGAATATCGGACTTGAAGGGACCATATCAACAGCTTGTCAGTCACAAACCAGCAAGTGGAAAACATTTAACCTAAGGATGCCATTTCTTCTGCACGCATATAAGTTTGTAGTCAACAAATTCCTTGCTCTGCTACCACAAACTTCAAAATTTTTGTGTAGAAACCCAAAAGTAACAAGAACAATTAATCTGAGACCGATTCACGGCTTTGTGGCAGCTATACTAATAAAGCTGTATTGATGTATTTACCTTGGAAGATGTAAACATGAAAATAAGAAACCTGTGTCTACATAAATGCAAGCTGTGTTTTTTTAGAGACATTTTTCTTTTTGTTCATCAACTGTTGAAAAAGTCCAGGTAGAACTGCTTTTTATTATTATCATTATTGCTGCATTCTGGAATGGAAACTATTTAAAAATTTATATTAACTAAGCAAGAGTATCAGTCACCAAAGTGGTAGGTGGTAGGAAGGGAAAGGGAAAGGTAGGTGTTGAAATAAAAACAGAAGAAACATTCCAGATATATATTTTTTTTTTAATAAATCCATTTAAATTCTAAAAAGAAACCAAAAAATGGCTTTTGGGATGTTAAATAAGTATAAATCTCTCTACTTGGAATGCTATACTTTATGAGTGCTTATACCTCCATCCAACACTGCATGAGTGCCTTGTCATCTGTGACAGCTTGAGTATGAGCTGTGCTAGGGTATGACACGGCGTGTCGCCCAGGGTCTTCAAGGACTACCTGATGTTCTTCTTGCCAAAATGAAGGGAGGCAGACTTTTTGCCCTAAACAAGGAAAACAAAATAAGCAACTGAACGAGAGCAGATAAAAACAGGAGTCAAAAATAGACATATTTTTTTTCAAACAGAAGTTTCTACACTTTGTTCAGCTCTACAAAAAGTCCCTTCTTCTTTAGGAACTAAAAGAAAGCAAGTATCTTAGAGAAGCAAAGATAAAACGGTGAGGTAGCTACATGAATTTTCAGGTTAAAATATCTTCAGCCTGTCTCTACCACAGCCACCTTTGGTGCTTGTCAAGGGTGTGGGAATGACTCTGTGGCTGCTAAAAATAAAGACTACTCCAGCAGTAATGGAGTGAAATGCCATGTAATCCATTTTTGTCCCTGTTTTAAAGTTCTCTGTACTTAGGACTCTTAAGTCATAGTTGAGTTTTTACATAAGAACTAGGTGGGAACAGAAACTTCTTTTCTTCGGAATTTCTATGAGAAAAGTATTTTTCTGAATGAGACAACTATTTTAGATTTTAAATACAACAAAAATTCTGTAACATTTTCATCCAGAACTATTGCAGTGTTCAAAACATTGTTTTTATTAATATAAGACATAGAATAATATACAAAGTGTATAAAATGTATACAGTATATAAGTTTATATTAAAAAAGAACCAAAAGGTAACAGTTAAAATGAAACGTAAATATTTTGACATTGTAGAAACAGTTGATCCAAAAAGATTGCCTTTACTATTTTCTCCTTGCATTTCAGTTTTTGTCAAGTCTGTGTAGTTCCATGAAATGTTTGGATTTGATTCAAATTTTCTCTTTTGATGAAAAGTGTTTTACTGGGTGTTTTCCAGGGATGTCAGCACCCCCTTTCAATGGAAAAAGTAAGGATTGTCCATTAGTTGAGTATTAATTTTTTCAGCTCTGTATCTGCAGAAAGTTCCACCTGGTCCCTGCTCAGGGATCCGTGCCCTTTATGCCCCTCCCACCGCCTGCTCGCTCTGCTCTCACATAAGGTACTGCCCTGTAGATGGTCTGTACAGCAGATCACAATTTTTCAGACTAAGTCAGAAAATCATAGATGCAGAGCTTTTGTTACTTACCCAAAATCCCTATGAAGCCCAATTTTCTGAGTCATTGATTAGAATTTACAACTAAAATGGCTAGAAAAAGTAACGGAAAGTGTTTCACCCCTGAAAATGGATGACCTTGTCTTTGCAAGGGGTGCATCTTTCTTTTCTCTGTCTACACAGGAAGAATAGGTGATTTAAAATGGCCAAGGCATGTAATTTTCAGATGACTGAAGTAAGGTGAAGTCATTTTCATCCTTCCAGTTCAGTTTCTAGTTTCAGTTTTTCCTCTGCTGCAAGGATGCTAATTTCAATATTGGTTGTGGTCTCTTTTTGGGGGGGGGGGAATTTTTTTTGTTTTGGTTTGGGTTTTTGTTTTGGGTTTTTCCTAAGTCTTGCTTTTTCTTTCTTTCTTTTTCTTTTTTTTTTTTTTTTCAATTTTTCTTCACTTACGAAGATTCATCTTTTTCTGGAATGTAAAACTTCATGAACCATTATAGCATGAAAAATGGTGTAGTGGTGTTGACAGCCAAGGGGAAGGCAGAGAAGAGTACTTTATTTCTTCACTTTCCAGTTTTTTGTTGGATTGTTGAAGTTATCAGTATGATTTATTTTAGTATTTCCAGTGTGTTTCCTATGCTGAAAGAGTATATTGTAAGCTGTTGAGAGCAAAGGAAAGAAAGCAAATGGCTTTCATCCTATACCAAATGGCGAAATCCAGTTTCAGTGGATGAGAAACAATACCTTGATTTGAAGAACATAAGTGACCAAGAAGACTGTGTCTGCTGAGCTTTCTAAGAGTTCTTTAAAAATTTTCCATTCCACTTTATATATTTTCCCCTATAATATCTCTTTCTGGCATTCTTTTTCTGATGGCCTGAGAAATAATAGTGGTTATGTAGGCAGCCATGGCTCTGCCCCTGAAGAATGAAGACATAAGGTGACATGTGCCTACCCCTACTTGAGGTGTCTGCAGGGGTGATGCTGAGGACTGCAGAGAGTCATCACACTCTGATCCCGAATATGTCAGATCTGTGGATCTACAGCAACTTTGGTTTGAACAATTTGTAAGTTTTTAAAATAAATTTATGTTAAAGGAATTTTCATAGAACCATAGAATCGTTTAGGTTGGAAAAGACCTTTAAGATCATCCAGTCCAACCATTAACCTAACACTGCCAAGTCCACACTAAACCAATCAAGGGTAGACTAGACTAAACCATGGCCCAAAGTGTCACATCTGCCCTTTTTTGAACACTTCCAGGGATGGTGACTCCACCACCTCTCTGGGCAGCCTGTTCCAATTCTTGACTACCCTTTCCATGAAGAAATTTTTCCTAATATCCAAACTAAACTTTCCCTGGTGCAGCTTGAGCCCATTTCCTCTTGTCCTATCGCTGGTTACTTGGGAGAAGAGACCAACACCCACCTCACTACAACCTCCTTTCAGGCAGTTGTAGAGAGCGATAAGGTCACCTCTCAGCCTCCTCTTCTCCAGACTAAACAACCCCAGTTTTGTTTCATTCTGTCCTGTTTGCTTGAGTGGAAAGGGATTGAAAGTACCCCAACAGTTTGAATTTTTAATAATAATGTACAGTTCTGCAAAATTAGAACAGAAGTCTAAAGAAGTCAACTCTGTCAACAAGAACTTATCCTTACTGGAGGACAAATTCAATAATTTTGCAAGATGCTTTGTTGCATTTTAAGCTTGTCTCTGTCATTTTGTTTTACTTTTGATTACTTTATTGGCTGAAAATATTAGAGTGAATAACCAAACACATTTTGAACCTTTTTCCTCAGGGAGGTGATGATACATCTTTGCTGTAATATAATAAAAACAAGTATCTGCTTATGCATTTTTATTTTAAAGAAGGCTCATATTCATTGTTGGAATGCAGTCACAGGAGACCAAAAAAATGCATAAAATACTTGAAAAATTGGTAATTGATAAGCACTGCTTTCCAAACTGGACATATCCTTCTCACTGTTAATTTTTTTTGTTACTGTCCCTCCACTATATTTTACCCTTTGTTTAGAAAGCAAGTCCTGTTCGAAAGAATTCTCATTATCATTGAGTGGGATTCATCTCACTCACCTATAGAGACCTTAAAGTTTATGGGTGTTGGAAAGCTGGGCTTTTCCACACTGGTGATTCAAATATAATTTCAAACAGAATCACGCAGAATTGCTGAGTTTGACAGGGATCTCCAGAGATCATTTAGCCCTAGCGCCCTGGTCTGCTTTGACCAGAGGCTCAACTAGAGCACCATGATGTCCAGTTCGGTTTCGAACATCTCTGAGGATGGAGACTCCACAACATCCTTGGGCAACCTTTTCTACTGTTTAACCACTGTCACGCTACAGAAGATTCTTCTTATGCTTAAACTGAATTTCCTGTACTGCAGTTTCTGCCCAATAGCTCTTGTCCTGTCACTGGGCACCACAGAGAAGATGCTTGCTCTGTCTTTACTCTCCCCATCAGGTATTTATACACATTGATAGACTGCCCTGAGCCTTCTCTTCTCCAGGCTAAACTGTTCCAGCTCTCTCAACCTGTCCCTGTAGGTCAGATGTTCCCGTCCCTTTATCATCTTTGTGGTCCTTCACTAGGACTTGCTCCAGTATGTCCCTGTCTCTCTTGTACTGGGTGCCCAGCACTGGACCCAGCACTCCAGATGTGTCTCACCAGAGCTGAGCTGAGGGGAAGGATCACCTCCCTTGGCCTGCTGGCCACACTTCTTCTAGTGCAGCCCAAGAAGCTGTTGGGCTTTTCTTGCCATGAGATCATATTGCACACTCATGGTCAACTCATCATCCACCAGGACTCAGGGACTTTTCTGCCAAGCTGGTTTCTAATTGTTGGCCCCAGCCCATCCTTCTGTGTAGAGTTATTTCTCTTCAAGGATTAAAAGGAAATATAGAAAGCTCACTTAGATTTAATGCTGAAATTTTAAAACACTATTAGATGAATCACTCTTTCTGCAATGTACCTGCATAGCCGGTACCCTCACACAACCGGTGCCCTCACACAACTAAATATTCAGGACAAGGTGTTGACAGAGGTTGAATTGCCTCCAAAAGACCTTGTTCTTTCTTCTTTTTTTTTTTTTTTTCCCCCTTAATTTTTTTGCCCTTGGGAAAATGGCATGTTTCAATTTGCAGGCAAAATCATGTTGGAGAGAAGTGGCATCTATTATTTTGTGTCCTCTACAACTCATTTTGACTCTGAGCCATGTAGAGTGTCTCTGTAACACCTATGTTCCTTAAAAATGGCTCATCCTTACCCAGGCAAATGGTATGAAATGGTAAAATATCTGAAATGTTCTTCCCTCTACTCTCTTGTGGGCATGCCAGGGATTTAATTTATCAAGTGTTATAAATTAGCCAGTAGGAGCATATGCTGATTATTTTTTTAAGAAGATTGGGGGTAGGGAGTGAGGTGACACATACTCAAAAATAACACAAAAACAAACAAAAAACCCCCCTAAGAAATAAACACCCAAACCAACAAGGTTCTCTAAACTTCAGGGAAATAGGATGTTGCAAATGTAGACTTGCCTGAGGCACAAACATGAACATATTCCACTGTTTCTAGAATTTAACCAATTCCTCTGAAGAAAATCCATAGAATGAAAGAATTATGCAAGGCTCTGTTTATGCAGGTTGTATGACCCAGGCCTGCTATAGTCATCGCTTAATTTAAGACTGAATTCCTGAAATCAAGTTTGTGGATAACAGCAAATTGAGGGGGTGCAGTCAAGATGCTTAAGGACAAGGCTCTCCTTCAAAAGGACATGGACAAGTTAGAGGAATTGATTGACAGGAAACTCCTGAAATTCAAGAGGACAAAATACATTCAAAAATGCATACATTAAAACAGTCAAAATTCCAACGGGGTATAGGAAGGAACTTTTCCCCCATGAGGACAGCCAAGAAAGGGAACAGGTTGCCCAGAAAGGTTTTGCAGTCTCCAGCCTTGAAGGTTTTCAGGACTGGACTGGATAAAACCCTGAGCAGCCTGATCTGGCCCTGTAGTCAATAATACCTTGAGCAGGAGGTTGGACTAAAGACTTACAGAGGTCACTTCCCATGAACTATTTTATGATTCTAAATACTAACAGTCGTACCGTTGTTAATGGTGGAATTACAATATTTTAACTGCGTATAACCCAAAAGTCATCTGTAAGAAAAACTATAACTTAGCAGCAATGTAATTTATATATCTATAACTGCATTCATATGTATAAACACAAGCATGCACACATATATGTAATATTTATACACATACATATGGATATGTATACACACAGACATAGACACAGACATACATATATGTGAATATACTGACTTAATTTTCCTTGGCAGCATACATCTGTTTCCTCAAAGTCTGACTTCTTTCTTCCAAAGCGCTCTGTTTCTGATTTGCCCCATCTCTACATTAGTTTTGTAGATAATCATCTAAGGATGCTATATCTATAAAAATGAGTTTTATATAAGGACTTTTATTCAAACAAGGGTGCTTGTAAACAATTGTGACTTATCTGAAGAGGAAGGTAACCCCCTTGGGAAAGGGTAGGCCCTCACTGTTGTCTCCAGGCAAAATCTTGAAATAGAGAATACTGATCACACACATACCCTGATGGGCATCCTTTTATCCCTTGAACTCTGTTTTGTGCAATCCACGGGTCTTGCTGTATGTCAGCTGCCCATTGACCTGGTATTCTGCAAAACCTGGCTCCCCACAAGACCCCAGAATATCACAGTCTCTGGCATGCCTCAGTGGGGTTGGGAGTTATCATCCTTGTATTCAGGGGCAGAAAAGACCCAGGTCCTCAAGATCATTTCTGTATCTAATTTCTCTTGGCTTTAATGTATTCCAACAGGAAGCAAGTGCTTAGACACTTTTCACGGACTGGAACTAAGCAGTCTGCTAGAAATCAGAGTGAATATGTATGAAGGTAAAGAAATGATCATTGATCGTCCCCACAGCAACTAGATTATCTCTTTTCTGTTCTTCAGAATTACCTGAGTCTTGAAAGCATCCTGATCCAGTCCATTTTATGTGACACCAGACTCACTTTTGATGCTACCATTTGCTTCAAGCTTTTTTAAACTTTGAAGAAAATTGTTTCAGGCTGCAAATTGAATGGATCATCACTGAATTGAAATCTGAGGGACATGAAGTGCTGGTGCACTGACTTCCCCTCCCACTGCCTTCATTATTTAATGCAACATTTGAAAAGTGACTTAAACTTCTAAGAAATCACAAGCGTCCTCAGTGCAATGAGCAGAAGTAACTATTCTGTTTCTAGGGTAGTTTTTTGATCAGAACAGTTCGTTCCGTGTGAGAGTGTGTGTGCTTAAGCCATTTTGCTTTTCAAAGCACAGAGACGCACCTCTATATTTTATTCTTCATGCTTGAATGAGTTTCACCTTCAGCATGAACTTTCATATCTTGTCTCACTTGACTCAAAGAAAAGCAGAGCACTGTTCCTAACAACACATAATGCACCAATGTTGCATAAAAGTAGAAAGTATTGCACAAGACTGGGATGGAGATGCCAGATAATGGTTCTCCTTGTTATCAGGTGTTTTCTTTGTAGAGTCTGAGCCAGCATTTGACACCTTTGGCAAGCTGAGTGACAACTCGCTCCTTGAGTGACCCCACAGAAAACAAAGGAACTCTCTGTGGAAGAGGTTCTGCTCCAAGAAAGCAGAGGCAAAGCTATTTTAACCTGTGAAACTGTGCAAGAGTGTATCCTACTGGACAGGATTTGGACATACAGATTGCTTAAGAGGCTCATGGTAAATTGAGGGACAGACCTTTCATCTGCCACTGTTTGGGACCCGTTCTCTTCTTTGACAGTTTCTGCGTATTCCCATTCAGTGGCCTTTAGTTGTGACCATGAAATGCTATATCTGATGGGTGTTCCCATGTGTGGAAGTGATGCCATTCACCTCTTTCATGTATGACTGTGCATACCTGTCTGTGCTGCAGACAGGGAAAGGAAATATTTTTCACATTTCAGGCTATATTGAGCCTTTATCTAGTAGGTTGCTTTATTATTACTGTTTTCTCCTACTTTTCATAGGAAGCCTTCATCCTGGGCCCTGCAAGGAACTGCACTGGGGCTTGACCATGTTTTGAGGGTGACGCTGGACCAAATGATCTTCAGAGGTCCCTTTAAACCTAAATCAGTCTATGTTTATGGCTTGAAGCCAAGTCAGGAATATAAAATATGTAAATCAAGATAGTAATTTGTACCAGCCATTCCTAGGACGGTGCTGTCTGGGTGCTAAGGTTCTAATATTTAGACCAAAGTGAGTAATGTGCTTATCCTCCAACATGTCTATCCCCCATCACTGCACTTAACTGGGCAGAGATAATGGGAGGGGGAGGGGAAGGGGAAAAGAGGAGAGTGGTACAATCCCTGGATGCATGTTTTCTTGCCTTCCCTAGTAAAGCACCCCTCCGATAAATTCATTTCTGTGAGACTGGGACCTAAAGCTAGTGCTTACCATCTGGAAATGCTGCTTATTTGTTGACCACATGTATGCTTCACCATGGTTTTGATCACCACAAGACAACACGGATGGTTCAGATTCATTTACCATTTTGCACTTACAGCCTGTTACTCCAGTAAGCCTTTTGGTATTAAAACCAGCCTGATTTCTTCTCATGTACGGTCCAAGCTAAAACAGATTTCTATGATTATACCAGGCCTACCTGGCATGACTGAAATCAAAATAGCAGTTAAAACCAAAACAGACTCACTTTAAGGTCTCATTAGCAATCACCTACAAAATACTCCCCTCAATTTATTCTTGAAAATATCAGAATATGTTCTGCATTCATGTTTACTATCCTTAGCAATTTGAAATGCATCACCTGGCACCAATGTCTGCATGTCAGCATCTGCTTGTATCAGGAATAGTGTGGCCAGCAGGAGCAGGGAGGTGATTGTCCCCCTGTACTCGGTGCTGGTGAGGCCACACCTGGAATACTGTGTCCAGTTTTGGGCCCCTCAGCACAAGGAGGACATTGGGGTGCTGGAGCGTGTTCAGAGAAGGGCAGCAGAGCTGGGGAAGGGTCTGGAGCACAGGGCTGGTGGGGAGCGGCTGAGGGAGCTGGGGGTGTTCAGCCTGGAGAAGAGGAGGCTAAGGGGAGACCTGATCACTCTCTACAACTACCTGAAAGGAGGGTGTAGTGAGGTGGGTGTTGGTCTCTTCTCCCACTTGGTTAGCAATAGGATGAGAGGGAATGGGCTCAAGCTGTGCCAGGGGAGGTTTAGGTTGGATATTAGGAAAAATTTCTTCACGGAAAGGGTGGTCAAGCATTGGACCAGGCTGCCCAGAGAGGTGGTGGAGTCACCATCCCTGGAAGTGTTCAAAAAACGGGTAGATGTGGCACTTTGGGACATGGTTTAGTCTAGTCTACCCTTGATTTGTTTAGTGTGGACTTGGTAGTGTATGTTAATGGTTGGACTGGATGATCTTAAAGGTCTTTTCCAACCTAAACCATTCTATGATTCTATGTGCACGTACTGGCAAAGGTCATAGAAGAAAAAGAGGAAAGTTTTCTTTCCACAGGAGATGAAGCAAACTAATGTAGAAGAGAAAACACCTTGTTACTTCCCCTCTCCATATATTTTGATCCAGGCTGCCCTACTTCATGTATTAAGCATCTTTTCCTGATCCCTGTCAGAACAGGAAATTGCTTTAGGCAGACTCTTAGTTCTTATGCACAGAAGAGAATAGCTTGATTTATTTTGCCAGATTTCTTGTCAGTTCCTGACCCCCTTAAACTCTACAAATCTAAAGTAACTCCAATTTCTATGCAGTTACGCTGTACTTAAAGTGGCAAACTGTATACAAAACTGGTAAATTTTGTACTATTTGGGTCTCAGGTAAGAACCAAAATTGTGCTACCACAAATTCAATCTTCTCTATGCAGTAATTCCTGAATGCCTACTATGAAAGGTCGGTGATACAATGATAGAAGTGTGAAAAAAAAAAAAGGAAAGACCTTAAAGAACTATATTTGCTTTTCTGTGACCATGATTCTTGCATCCCATGGTTTTCTGCTGGTCTTTGTATCTATTTTATCATGTTATGAGAAGGGAGTGGGACTGGAGGCAAGGATGGTGAGCATCAGGACCCAAACTGGAAGAAAGGATGCCGCCAGGGAATGCATGCAAAACCAAGAGTTAGGAACCATTTTTTTAGTTCCTCAGCTGAGGGCACTACCTCTGCAAAGACAAATTGTCTAATCTGGCTCTGTCTCACCTTACCCACGTGCAAAATGGGGAGTGCAATATTAATTTCTCAGGAGTGTGAGAGACTGATTCAAATTGGGAAAAAAATCCATCATAGGGTTAAAAAAAGGTGCTGAACACCAAGATACTATTTATGATGATAAAAAGGATACCTCCCACATTCTCTGTTTTATCTCTTTGTACATTATATGGTAAACTCACTTGAATCATGACCTTTATTTGCAGCGTAACCATAAAAATGAGTGAGCAAGAACTGTGGGTGATGAGCCTCTAAATAAAACCGTGCCTCTGCATGCCCTTGGTCTGACACAGTGCAACAGAAGATGATGCGTTTTAAGCTTTAAATGAGGTATTTAATGTTGGAGAGGGGAAAGTAAGAAAAAACAAACCAGCACGTGTGTGTGCATGTGTCTGCCCTTGTAAAAGGCTGCAGCAGCCTTGAAGTAAAATGGCATCTCCTCTCCAGAGTTCATAGCAACTTCAGATGTTTAATATACAGAAAACAAATGTTTGACAACTTCGAACTCCATGGATCAGAGCAATAAGGAATATTGTTTTACAGTGATATTTTTAGTCTAAACTAAAATAGCTGAAAGTCAGTGCTGGCAGCAGAACGTTTTCTTGCAAAAGTGATTGATACAGTAGGGATTGCTACTGTCTTTGATTAAAATATATACTCCCACACAACTCCCTCATCTCCCATCAAAACTCCCCTTGAAATTACTCTATACTTATTCTTTATAAATAGCCACAGGTTTTTATAGTTCATTCTTGGCCTGATCAACAGTAGGTTTGACCTTGACTTTGAAGGAAGAAGGATTTAGTGCTAACAGATTTTATAAATTTCCATCTCAGTTCTTCCCATACAAAAATTTATTCACTCTCTTTTCTGTTTTTCTTCAGTTATCCATGTAATGTTTTATTTTGTTTTGCTCTATTTTATTTTCTTTCTACAGCACTCTCCATTTTTTTCAGCTTTTTCTTTCATTTAATATATGCTCTTTGTCAGTGTTTGCTCCACAGCTGAATATTTTATATTTATCTGAATTAGATACCATTTCTATCTATAGCATTGATCTTGTATTTAAAATGTTGCTGGTTTTCTTCATCTGGCTACTCCTAATTTCCGAAGCTTTCATCTATTAGCTTGAAATATACAATTTCAATACTGTAGTCATAGTTATTTATAAAAATATCAAAAACCTGCAGACAGAGAACAGATCTTTCCACAAATCAGTGACCCAGATTTTCTCTGAGATGTCTTCAGATGGGGTACATTTACTGTGACAACCCTTAATTTATTTTGGGAAAGATGCAAATGTGACAAGAAGTGGTATTGGAAGAATTTGTAATATTTAAACCTCTTTTCCCTTGTATTTAGACGAACTTTCCACCCAGAACCAAAAAGAAAACTCATTTGTGGGACCATAAAAAAAGAATTGTCTATTGAAGTTGTGTGCTAGAAACAAAATACAGGCTTCTAATTTATACAAGTCATGACTATTTAAAATTTTTTAAATCATTACTTCATACTCAACAAATTTAGAAGGTCTAGATTCATCAGCTCAAGATCCTTTTCTCCACTAAAGCTTATTATTTTCCTCATTTTTTTCCTTCCCTTAGTGTATCTAGGGTGCCTAGATTTTCCCTAGATTATGGCCTCTCCAAGACTAAGGACTTTGATGGGTAAGGGAAGGTGCACTTTGGTCTATCAAGAAGAATGGGGACATGGCAATCTGCAGCAGACACTATTCTGAACTAAAGAATTTCCTTTTCCTGTAAGCAGCAAGATGTTTCTGATAATTCTGTTTGTACTGCAATTTGGCTACTGGAAGCCAGCTCTCCCTATCTTACCTGCTGCTCATTTGTGAACTGTGAATTGGGAAGCTTGGGGCATGTTCTGCTGGGCACACATTCAAGCTGGGTTTTGCATCGGTGAGATTTTAGCTGCTCAGAGGTTAAAGCTGGACTTGGAAACAGTGCTGTGGTTGAACCCGTCTCATTGCTTTTGTGACTCAGATTGTATTTAAATAGTATAGACATACACATGAAATCACACATTTTAAAAACAGGACAGAAATATTTCCCAACCTTTAAGACATATAGTCAGTCCTAATTAGTTGTCTACAATATTCTTCAGCTGTTAGATGAGAGACGTTACATCTAAATACCGCATCACTGTTGTCAAATATTATTACGTAGCAGACAGCTAATATTTCACTAGAAATTTCAGGCTACAATGTGCTAAACAATTGTTAAAATGTCTGTCCAAAGGGTTCTTGATGGCTATGTCTAGGACCTTTCTTACCTTACAGTCAGCTTGTTTGTCTTTAATTCATCTCCTTTTCTGTACATTCACAGTTCAATGCCTGTTATGGGTCCCAACGTTTGCTTTAAAGCTGAATAAGTGGAAACGTAACCATTATCAGTCCCCTTCCGCAGATAATTTTGAAGAATCTCACTGGTTTAAAGGCCCTTTGCTCTCTGTCATCTTTCCACTTGATATACTGTGAATATTAACTGTATACTCACATTCACTAGGAATGGTATATGAAATGGTTGGGTAACGGCTTACATTTCCATAACAGTTAGGACATTTTCCATTGCTTTTTTTTAACAAAACATAAGCTAGACACACTCCATATATACACACTTATGCCCAAATTCCAGTGGCTTATTCATAGTTAAATGATTCTGGGATGCTCTGATTTGAAGATATGGAAAGATAAGTATAAGAGACTTCTCAATAATCCAGTTCAAACCCTGTCTGGCAGAGCCTTGATGCTATATAATTCCTTCAAAAACTTATTGTTCTCTGTTTTGAATGTATCTGGCCTTTTTTTCTCCTCCTCTGCTTGAGAGGCTGTTACAAAACCTGAGTGCTTGAAAATTTCCATCTTGCATGCATTCAGTATTTCATTTCTACCTGTTTTATCATGACCCTCACTGGCTTTTCAGATAAATTGCACCTCTCTCTGCTTTCACCCAGCCTGTTACCTCTCAGTCTTCATTTTGCAAGGCTGAACACACCACGCTGTTACACGCTATCTCTCTCCCAAAGAGCTTCCCATTCCCCTTATCAACCTGGATGTCTCTGCTATCGGTTGTTCCAGCTTGGCCCGCAAATTCAAGCTCAGTTGAAAAGTCCAGAAGAGCATGTAAATATCCCTGATTACTGGAATTTCATGGCAATGGTTATATTTCACTGTGTTTTTATCTCTAAATTGTGAGTTTACTTTTCATCATCGTGGGAATACTGGGCTAAGAATGCTGGGCTAGATTTAGGGATTGGGTCTGGATTGACAGCTGATGGGTGATGAAGTTTAACAATTGCTAAAAAGGACATTAACCATTGTTTTGTTATTTTTATGAAATTATTTGGTGCAGTTATGCCAAGCCCATTCTCAATATGAAAGGATTTTAATGAGGGAAAACACAGTAAAAGCTGCCAAACCCTGAGATCCTTCACTGTAATTTATTCAGATCTTAGATCCAGGAACATGAAAAGACATTCTTAGTTGCAGATGTATTCAGGGATACTGCAACTTAAAATCTCTCCTGCTTGCCTTCTGGACACCTGGGTAATATTCATAGTAATTCCAAGGGATGTATTTACTTACTGCAACTATGATACTGGCATGTGCTCAAAGAATTTTCTTATTTGGGCATTTGATCTGTTTTGTTTTCACAAAAGAATCTTTCTATTAACATGATGTTGGGGAAACATTTTGTTGTTGGCCTCTAGAACTGCATATAAAACCTGGAAAACACACCCTTAAACCAAAACAAAACCAACCAAAACCCCTAGCAACAACCCAACACTTACTGAAAGAATTATTTCTTCCTCTCAACAGACTTAGGTCTGCATAAGCAACACGGTTTGTAATTCAGAGGTCATAGAATAAAGGAGGCAGAGAAAAAGAGGGAGAAAGTCAGACAGAAACGCTCCATGTATCTCCCATGAGCTGAAACAATTACCAGGGTGTAATGAAAAAAGTATTATTTCAAGCTGAGATGTTAGGGTTCAACTGATGGGCAATAAAGAATTTTCTACCCATGCTGAAGTTGTAAAAATTATAGGACTTGTAAACCACAGGCAAATAATTATAGAACCGTAAAATCATTTAGGTTGGAAAAGACCCTTAAGATCTTGGAGTCCAACTGTAAACCTCACACTGCCAAGTCCACCAGTGTATATAAATAAAAACTGTAACATACCCTTTTTTTTTTTTTTTTTTTGATTCTCTTCTTGTCTCTGTCACTCTGTGGCATCCAGAAGTGGAAAGTGTTAGTACTGAGCAGGCAATGAACTATTAAAAAGTAAGTGTTAAGATGATTAATTTTATATGCGACAGTTGTGGCCCCAGAAATTACTATCTAGCAAGCCAGTCGGGGCACAGTTAGAAAGTAGGTGAGAGTTGCATATTGAATAATTACATTATTAAATTGGGTGCGACGTTTTTCTCATCCAGTGCTAGACAATCCCAGTCTGCACACCTGATTGCTCCCTTGTAATTAATGGACAAACCCAGTCTTTTTCAGGACAGTTTCAGGACAGTTTTAGGCACTGCTTTAGGACAAGATGAATTGGTCCATATGCTTCACTACTGAGTGATGGTAATGGGAACCAAGACTGACCAGTTTCATTTCCATAATCCACATTTTTTATTGTTGTCCTTGAATTCCTATGATAAAGAAAAATTAATTTTTTACCCTCGTGTAACTTCCTCAAATGATATTTGCCAATTACTAGACAGGATTTCTCGTTCTGTACCTACAGCGTTCAAGGTGCTGAGAAGGCCTCCTATCTGGGTGTTACTTGAGCGTAGATTAAGTAGCTTGGGAGAGGAGAATGAAAAGATGTGTCACATACAGCACAGTACAAATAATATACTTGTGCAGATTTCTAAGTGATTTATTTAAGGATATTGTCCCATGTTACAGGACAGTGCATGCTGTTTGAATTTATGACACCATGAAATGTTAAGTATGTGGTCCAACTTGGATTTTGGAGGTCTGCAGGACAGAAACCGTATTCATGCAGAGATTAAAAAAAAAAAGTTTTCTCTTTTCCAATAGAACACACTTCAGGGAGATTGCTCATTTTTTAATAAGTCTTTTTTTGCTTCCCCCCCACCCCCCCAAACACAGAATCTTAGCAAATCCCAGTTGTATCACATTAAGTATACCATTTTATTTAGCAGCTTTATGCTCCCATTCTGCTAATGCATTCAATAAAACATCATCTTTTTCTAGTCAACAGATTAACAATGTGAACATTAGCTGAATTACCAGTACATTTGATGGCTTATCTCTAATGAAAGTGAATAGAGATTTATTGATAAGAATGACAAATGTATTAAAGCAAGAAAAATGAGCAGAATCAATTTTTATTGTAAGTGGCATTTTGCAAAGAGAAAAGTAATCTTTCAGAACTGTGCAACGTCTGAATCAAAACTTTTTTGAGACTTGAACTTGAGCTGTAATTGCTCTTTTTTAAAGTTTGTATGCATATATACTTTGGTGCGATATAAATAAACTAGTTTGAAACACCGTTCTGAATAAATGAAATGAATAGTAAAGAGACCAGGAAGCAAGGGTTTTTTTCTGGTAAAAAAAAACAGTAAAAGCTTTTTGATTTGCTGAAATACAGAGTATATAAATTTAATGCTAGAGTAAGAGTTGTGGCAAAGATGAGAGCACACCTTGACATTTGCAAAAAGGAATAATATATGCTGAAGGAATAATATATGCAGCAGGATGGCTGTGAAGTTTGATGACAATCTGATAATGAAATGAAAACTGAGAAATGCCAGCGGATAGCAGAGGAAAAGAAAATTCTGTTATATTAGAATCAAATTATGATAACCAGGAAGAAAACCAGTGCAAAAGTCATCACATAATTATTCTACAGACACTGGGCATAAATTTGTTGGTGTTTTGCGAGATGAGAAAATTAATCAAAAATTGTTATATTTCTTTTCTGTTCAGGATCTAAGAACCACTGAAGATGAGAAAATGGCATGATCTTTACCTTCTCCTTTCCTCCTCTTTTTTTTTTTCCCCTTTTTCTTGGACATGATGCAAACTCAAAGGATAAATTTGTGAATAACTTGAGTCCTCTTTCAAAAAGTTCTGACAAATAGCTAAAGAAAACACCTTCCAAAAGGCAGCTTGCTCAAAAGATGAAGTGGGCTGGCTAAATGTATCCCTGAGTTATCAGTGACTCTGCGTGTGGTTGTCTTTGTCATGGAAACAACCAGTAAGAAATTTCCTTGGGAGAGAAGTCACTGATTTCTTAATCAAATATTAAATTGAAATATTTTTCAAGAGCCAAAACAACATTTAGAGTTGCACTTTTAGCTTGCTGCAGGAAAAAAATTCTGCCTTTTACATCTTCCATGATTCTGCCTTCTTACACAGTGGGGGTGCAGAAAAACCGTCTCTGACCATGATAAATCAAAGGCCTCTGAGTCTAACTATCATGATTTTATACATGCTGTTGAGAGGCAGCAAGTATTAGCTCAGCTGAAGCCCAGCTAATAAGGCTACCAGGTATAGGACCAAAGCTGAATCCATTCAGGCTCCCTCAGAGTAAAACTGATTTCTCCTCACTGTGTTGCTTTGCCCAGGAACTACCAAAACTACAAGAGAAATAGCATAGTTTTCATTTTTTTTCTTCTTGGATGAAGTGTGAAGTGTTATTATTGAAGGCAGACATGCATTCCTTTTTATTTTTAATGATACTCTATCACTGAGAAAAACCCAATTTTCCACAGCACAATTTCAATGAAGGATTTTCAGCTAGCTCCAGCCACTTGATTTCTCTGTTCCACAACTGAGTAAGTATAATCTCCATAAAGAAGGGATGAGCATGATTGGAAGCAGTTTCATTTAACACTTAGAGGATCTTCTTTTCCTACAATATGATTTGTCTTTATTACATCACCTTTGTGTTTGCACTAGAAGAGAAATTGTGAATGAGACACCAAGTACATGAGTTTTGTCATGCCATGGAATGCCAAATGAAAACACATTGACACAATGTGCATCACCTTTGCAGGCAACAGCTAAGTCGTGTTACAGAGGAGGCAAGTTTTACGTCATTCACTTCACTGAAGTAGCTCACCTCATATTGTCTGCTTAAAACATAAGTTTCCCCAAGTATGTATAATGTAGTACAGAAGTAATACCCTGGAAAGTGGAAAGCTCCCCCCTCTGCCTCAGCTGGCATGGTGGTATCATCTCAGAGTAAAAAATATTGCTACAAATGCAGACAAAACACCCTGTGGTAATGTTTGCCATGATACTGGCATTAGAGACGTTGACACTTCTGCTCTGTTTTTTTTTTCACAAGCATTACTCATGATTCTGTAGAAATCATTATCCAGTGAAAGGCAATGCTCTCACATCTTTCTCTTTTTCCTTCCCTTTTACAAAAATTGGGTGAAGAGGAAAAACAAACCCTGCAGTTGCTCTGAGTCAAAAGTGGTAGGAATGCATGAAATACTTGCCCTAAATTTCTTGTAGATGCCACTTTTCCTGGAAGGTTCAGAAAATTTTCTGGTAATTCATAGATACAAAATACCTCTTCTGCATTTCTTACTTCTAATTTGAGTCTCGTTTGATGACTCTAGTTTATGGATGGAACAAACTAAAGAAGAAATCTGAAAAACAAAGAACAAACCAAACACATGAAGGTCACCTCATTCATATCTGAGTGGTGTTTTTGTTAAAAACAAGAAAGGAAATCCAGGAGTAGAGTTACTGTGAATGTTAGTATCTGGACAGACTGCAGTGACTGCAGTGAGGACACATAGTCACCCTCAGATACATTTCCCGTGGCCTTCTGCAATGGGCAGTTGTCTGGAAGCACCCTGTCTTCCTAATTATCAAGCTTCTGTCGTACCCTAATAAAAATAAACATAATCAAAACTCAGTGAGGTTCCTCACTGAGGTCCGAAAACCTTGTACCAATAGTATGTAAGCCTGGACCCGCAATGATTTGCCATGGAACCACTCAGATGTTAATTTAGAGCTCATTAGCTACTTGGCAAAAGGGATCTGTTTATTTTTAATTGTATGTGGGTTGGGCTGGAAAGTAACTTTTGTCTCTTTGTCCAAGAGGAAAAAACTTCACCTTCAATGTCAGATAAAGAGCATGTGCACCAACAGTCAGCCTGCTGACAATGACACGCTGAAAATCCATATCTAAATACAGCGTATTTGGCTGTCTGTCCTTTATGACGTATACTTGACCTTGCACTTCACATTTTCAATGTGTTACTCTCCTAAATTGCCTAAATTGCTTTTGAGGTAAGTGACTGTTACCATAGTTGTGTTATTGATAGGTACAAATTCTTCTCTGATACACTTGGAGAAGCTCTTGAGGTTAGAGAACTTGTGACATTTTCCAGGTAGCAAGCAGTCCATTTTAGGTGCTCTGCACTTGTGACTATTTTTGGATCCTTGGAGAGTTTCCAGTTATCCTCCTTTCTCAGTAGGCTTTGGCCATCTGGGTGTTATAAAGGCTAAATTATATATTAAAATATGTGTTCATGCCTAATAAAGGACTTACAAAATTGATCTTAGTAGGAAGAAAAATTGATTTCTCTTTAAAGATACAGTGAGGACCCCAAGAGTCCTTTACTGTTTGAACTAGAAATGAGGTAAGCTTTGGTAGTGTCCAATAAAGTTTGCTCTGAATTTTGGTGTCATACTTAAAACCAGGACATGCAAATCTACTGGATATGAAATACTTGCACATAACATGACTCAAATATTCCTCTAATGCCTCCTGTCTGAAACGAAGAAGAATTGACTGTGTTAGTCTCAGGAAGGTGTTGGCACCATGGATTAGCTAATTAGGCATCTGAATCGGCAAATCCAGATATAATACATCTTAACATTTTCTCCCTTGACATGAATTAAAATGATAAATGTAACCCCAGACTGAATGAGATCCTCATAGTGTTTCATTGCCATCATCAAAGACTAAGATTGGACTTTCTTTGATCAGTGCTTTTGTGTATCCTTTGTCTTTGTCAAACTTTTGATGCTCTTTAGTCTTCTTCTATACTTCTCTTTTCCCATTGGAACCTTAGGGCAAAACAATAAAAGAAAATCATTAAAAAAGAAACAAAAACCAATAATACAGTAGATCTTTCCTCGGATGACATGCAATACAAAAGTGACAAGGAAGAGAAAAACTGGAGTGTGAGAAAGTGTTTTCCTTCCACTATATTGTAGAAAATTATTTATCATTGTTCTCTCTGGGGGGTGGAAGGCAGCTGGACAGAATCAGAGGCAGCGAACATCCATCATGTTAAATCTATTTTCTAATAGCTAAGGACATATATATCAGAACCCCACGAAGACTTTTGATAAAACATTACTTGCACAATACAGTATTTAAGGGGATAACTTTGTGGGTTTATCAGTCTAGGACTGCTAAAGTTGTTCTAAATATCGAATTGTAAACCTCCAGTCATGCCTCTGCCTTCTTTCTTGCTATCTGCTTCATGTCTAGGAATTTCAAATGCCTTTGTAACTCAGCTTGTCAGAGTGAACTTCTGAACAACAAATAAGACTAGTAGAGACTTTGCTTCCCTTTTTATTCCTTCTCTTTTCCCAAGACTTCCCCAGTATGTTACCCCCTGAGGTATTCTGTCTTTTAAATGGAGGTCGTATGAAAACTTATTCTTTTCTTTTCCCATCAGAGACTTAAATGAGCAAATTAAGCCAAAATTAAGCATGTATTTAAACCAGAAATCTACCCTGGATCACTATGAGATCCTTCAGAAGTTCAGATTTTAACTGCTACTTTCAATTTTGTAACAGAAATAATGAAATTAAAGAACAGGTTTTCAGTTTGTATTAATAGAAAACTGGAAAGGACTGTCAGGGATGGGCTGAGTCCGTGCTGGTATGCTGCAGGTGCCTGACAAAAGTCCTTGGGAATCAAGGTCACCTGGCACAGCAATGCTTGCATATATGCTGGTTGATTCCTTTAGCCTCCAAAACAGAAAGACTTCTTCCAAATTGCTTTTTGGCGATAGTCATTGGAACTCTACAGCTGGCTCAGGCATTTACTCGAGAAGTGAATCACTTGATCATCCCCATTGCCTGTGTTTTGTTTTACATTGTGGAGTGCTCTCGAAAACTGTGAGCTGTGATCCTTGCCGATGGAGCTAAATTGGAAGACTCCAAGAGCACAACTAATGTGCTCCCTTCACTAAAGGGCAATCCCATCCATGGGACCAGACTAGACTTAATCTGATGCAACACGCTTGCCCCCCACTTCCCCCGCAGTGTAGAGTTTAGCTGCTGAATTCCCATCACAACTATTTCTGTTTACATAACCACTCTACTGAGCTGAGCAACTTGCTAATATAGATATAGACACTGATTCTTGATTCTTTTTGAATTTTTTGAAAGAGTGCTCTTTGGCCCAGGAGGAAGGCATGCCAAGGATCATTCTAAGCAGTTTAGCAACACTGATAATCATATCTCAACACCTCAAAAGAGTTTTTACTTGGAGAGATGTAATTATCATATTCTGACTCCTACTACATAGGCAACCATACCTTAAAAATGAAAAAAAGTTCATTGCAGAATAAAAATGATAGTTCAGATAGCTTTTTAGTTTGCATTGCTCTTATCAGAAAGCTGTTCCAGCAATTTCCTTCTGTGTTTGTTCAAAACTTTCACACTTGCATCTTAATTTCCAGTTGATGTTAGCATATGGTTCAGAGTTGTCGTAAGATAACAGTGAGTCATGCTTGAAAGTCACAGTGTCTGGGACTCAAGACTAAATGGAGATATAAACAGTGGAAGCAGTTATTCTGGACTCCGTAGAAGAAGTGGTGAGAAAGAAGCACTTTCTGGATGCAATTCATTTGCCCAGGTTTTGTTCATGTAGCAAGAGCTATGGGACTTCAGCTGTAAATGACTTGTGGGTATGAAAATAAAATTTGTTCTTTAGTTACAATTGTGGTGTAGCTGTGTATCAGGATTGTGCGTGCTCTTGCACAGTGCATTTAAGCTATTAATTCCCTGGGTGTTTCAGGGACTGCCCAACTAGTTGTCTGCATAGATGAGTTAATGGACTGTTCTGAGGCATTGGACAGAACCGAAACTAGGGGACTGACTGAACAATCAACCATTCAACTGCTACAGGAGCTCCCCAGGAGGGAATTTCATACAGTTCTGGAGATTCCCTCAGGCACATCCTGCTCAGCCCAGTCCAATTTGTATGCTTAAACGTGTTGATTGACATCCTGGGTAAAGTGACTCATTGATTTCTAGGGAGTTCCTTGCTGCAGAAGTTATTGACTTGTACAGATATTTGTAAACAAACATTACAAACTTTCCAGTAGAAACAGAAATAATCATGTAGGACAGTCTGTTACAGGTGATGAAGAGTTTTAGGAGATGTTTTGTATGTGGTTAATATTATTGATAAAGGTGGACTGTAGATGAGATGGAGTGTTCACACGGGACCCCAGCTAGACTATAAGAAGTGAATAGACGAGTGGTTTGGGAAGCCTCACCAGATTCAGCTGAAGGTACTGCTGCAAGGTCTCTTAAAACAGAGACCCCCGTGGCCATAGGACAGCAACCAATAATCCAGTTTGAGCAATTTGATTTCACATGTGAACACTGTCCTATAAGAAGATCCTAACAAATGATTTTTTTTTTCAATTTTATCAAGGATTCAGCCTTTAAGCATCCGTGCAAAATACCTACCTTAGGATGAAGGACGTTTCACTGAAGACTCTGTTCATTATAGTGGTTAGATCTCTGTTGACCACAAAGGGAGAAGTGGGTGGCAAACACTACTACTACTACTACTACTACTACTATGCACCAAGACACAGTACTAGCCACATGTGGGCAGATGAATTCCATCCATATGAAAATTAATTTAAAACTACCATTTCAAGAAGCAGTGAAAGAGGTGATGGAGCAGTCCACATGGACCCCATGACCATGTAGGATACACAGTGCCAAAAGTTCATCCTTATCTTTTGAGTATGCTATATTTCACTTTTGCTATTTGCTTATCAAGCCTATTTTTGGTTCCTTACACCACAGCATATAAAACATAATTTAGCATGGCCTGGAGGAGTTCTATTAATGTCAATATGCAAGCTGAAAAATCGCACTGCGTTCAGTACTATTTAAAACTGAAATGTCTTCATAGAGCTATTGAAAGTGTACTTGGTGGTATTGGTCATGTTGATTAACTGATCTTACTAAATGAAGAAGTAGAGGTATACCATAATTTTTCAAACACCAAACATTTTATTTTAATACTTTAAGCTCACTGCATCCTTTATTTAGTTATGAATTTCAATAAAGCAGGATTAAATTGAATTGTAAAAACAATATACAGTTATGTCTTCAGTTCTGAAGCTTCTTGTCTTCTGTACCTAAAATATAGTATAATTAGTATATATCAGGCTGCTTCTGGTGATGCAAATCTTTCTGTCAATGTTTTTCTGTGCTTTCTCCAATGATATATAGCAACAGTAAATGAGCATAAATATATTTCACAGCATCCTAGGTCTGAAAATTTATTTTGCTTCTCCAGGCTACATAAATACCTGATAAAGGAAGATACTGAATGCTTGGAAAATCACCCATGAACTGTTTGAAGGCCTAATGTGCCAGCAGTTATATTTCTTAAATGGGTAAGAAGGTTCCCTGTCTGCAGCTTTCCCCTCCACCTACTCACTGAAGCCGTAAAGACAGTAGAAGTTCCCTCAAATGTATCACTATAAATCTAGGTTTTTTGAAGGTTCCAGAACTTTATTTAGTAAAGACAATTTCATGAAAATACACCCATGTTAGGGTGCAGGTTTTGCATCATTTAATTCTCTATTCTTTTAGTGGGATATCCTGTGATACTGGGAACCTGCTATGCAGAGGGATAAAAGCTTTCCTTGCAGTGGAGTGAACTAATGTTTCCACAGCATCACGCCTTAATGCTGTGATTAATGATAGTAGAAGTTGAACTGGGAAAGAAGCTGCAGAACTGAATTTGGTGTGTGGCTCCTCACTGGAAGAGGAGGTAAATTGGGAAGGGACTGTTGCGCTGTGTGAACACCAACTCATACCGTAGAGGGTCCACTGAAGCCACGGGCCAAAGGAAGTCCCTGCATCACTTATCTGCTGCAAACCCGTGCTGTGAACCACTGGACTAGGCTTTGCATCACATCTGTTTCTCACTTCATTAGGGGTCTTTCCTCTTTTTCTGGGTGTTGTGAAACAAATTCTGCCATCCTGGAACCGTGAAACTAAAGACACCACAAGAGATCAAGTAGAGCAGAGCATGACATGCTTCTGCTTTTGTGATGAAATAAAAAAATTCCCTCAAGGCTTGAGAGCTATTGTGTTTCTTGAAGCATCAGTTTCTGAAATAATGAAATAATGTGAAACAGTAACTTTTCCATGGGGAGTGGAAAAAAAACCCCACACAAACAACAAAACTTTCAGCTTTTTCTATTGTAGAGACAAGCTTGGTAAGTATTAGCGTGTAATAAAAACCTCAAGTGTTAACAAGGGAGTATTAAGCACAAAAATCCCATGATTTATTTACAAAAGCTCCCCCAAAATAATTTTTATTTAAACCTGATACATTTTTAGTGGTTGTGACTGCCAAAATGGAAGCTGCTGATAATGAAGTAATGTTTCTGAAGCTGATATGGTGCTTCCTATAACTCAGTGATTTATGAGCAGTTTGTGCACAGATAAACCTCAAATTGATTCTTGTTCTCCTTGGACAGATGGGCTTGAAGATAGTTTTTGGTGCTATGATTCAGTAGCGTTGAAGCATAGCTAAAAATGAAATTCTTTGTATCCTGGTGGCGTGATAGTACTCACAATATGAAAATGTGAACAGGAATAAAACACAATCTTGAGAAGCCTGTCAATCAAAAAACTCAAATTATTCAGCTTAATAGATTGGGTTTGAATATATAAAACAGGGTAACAGAGTGGAATGTATGAAGATGCAAAGTTTATGACCCTCTGCTTTTAGCCTTTATTATGGACTACTTATTTTAGGGTAGCTTCTTTCAGTATCTATGTTATTCACATGATTTGCAGCAGAAAGAGATTAAAAAAATCAACAACAAAAAATCATTCTTCAAAAACCCAAAGAGCCTGAGGTCACAATCTGTAAGTTCCTAAAATTTCTTTTATTTTCCTTTTTTTCATCTTTCAGATTAAAAACCAGAACACTACAATGGATGAATCAAGGAAGCATTTTGGTAGAGCTGCTATCACAAGATTCATACATTATTAAAGAATCTGAGTATATTCCTCAGTTTTCTAGAGCTACCCCAATCAGTTATGTTAATCCAGTTATTCATTTAAAATAAATGAGCAAGTATATCTCCCACTTGCTGCAGATGTCTAAGGACAGAAGGTCATAGAATCATAGAACTGTTTAGGTTGGAAAAGACCTTTAAGATCAAGTCCAACCATCAACCTAACACTACCAAATCCACCACTAAACCAATTATGTCATGTGGGTCATGTATCAGTATCCAAAGAAGGTCCCATTTTTCCACCCAAATGACTAAACTTAGGGTAAATTGGCTTGAGTTATTTTTGTTTGTTTGGAGTTTTTGTTTGTTTGTTTTATTTGAGTCTTTTCATTGGGTTTGTTTTTTCCACAGACAGCCAAGGGATACCTTTCTGTGCTCTTACAGATGAAGTGTGGAAGATATGTGAGGTGACCAGAGAGAGAAACATACACCACATCCTATCCAAACTGTTCAACAAGCCAGTGGCAAAATAGTAGAGGGAAAGGAGGTGTCCTCTGCTCATCTTACACCAACAGGCACTAGGCTTCCCAGTGGCAGCAAGAGGATCCGTGGTTTGTGTGCAGAGTGGTTTTTTTTAAATCTCTTCCTAAGATGCAGCAGCTTCTGAAGTAGAGCACAACAACCAGGATGGGACTCCTGTGTGCATCATACAAATAAAGGTATTACAGAGAGGGTCAAGCTTTCTTTCACCAGGAGTGCCTGTTACGTTGTTTCACATAAGCAAAAGACAAGAACTGCCACCATAGTGTAAGCGAAGTACTGGTTTATAGAATCATAGAATCATAGAATTGTCTAGGTTGGAAAAGACCTTTAAGATCATCCAGTCCAACCATTAACCTACACTACCAAGTCCACACTAAACAAATCAAGGGTAGACTAGACTAAACCATGGCCCAAAGTGCCACGTCTATCCATTTTTTGAACACTTCCAGAGATGGTGACTCCACCACCTCTCTGGGCAGCCTGTTCCAATGCTGGACCACTCTTTCAGTAAAGAAATTTCTCCTAACATCCAATCCAAACCTCCCCTGGCACAACTTGAGCCCATTTCCTCTTGTCCTATCGCTAACTACTTGGGAGAAGAGACCAACACCCACCTCACCACAACCTCCTTTCAGGTAGTTGTAGAGAGCGATAAGGTCTCCCCTCAGCCTCCTCTTCTCCAGGCTAAACACCCGCAGCTCCCTCAGCCGCTCCTCATAAGGCCTGTGCTCCAGACCCTTCACCAGCCTTGTTGCCCGTCTCTGAACATGCTCCAGCACCTCAATGTCTTTCTTGTATTGAGGGGCCCAAAACTGGACACAGTATTGGATGTGCGGCCTCACCAGCGCCGAGTACAGGGGCACAATCACTTCCCTGCTCCTGCTGTCCACACTATTCCTGATACAGGCCAGGATGCTGTTGGCCTTCTTGGCCACCTGGGCACACTGCTGGCTCATGTTCAGCCAGCTGTCAGCCAACACCCCCAGGTTCTTTTCAGCCAAGCAGTTTGCTCAAGGCCACAAACACAAGGGTGGTTCTGGACCTCCACAGAGATATGAGTTCAAATGCTTCAAGTACTGTATGTTCAGAGTGGGGGTTGGTGCCCCGATTCCCTCTAAAGCTCTATATGGAAGTGCCTTCATCTCCCTGTGCCTGTGGGTCCTCTGTCTCATGGGAGTGTTGATATATGTCATAGCAGATATAAGATCTTCAAATACTGTAGCAGTATTGTCCTTTCTTTGATTGTGAGATAGATCCATTATGTATTAATGGCTATCCATTAATTCATTCATTGTTAGTCCACTAATGGATTAAGTAGTCCTTTATCCTTTAATTCACATAAAAGACTCGTGAAACTCTTCACATGAAACTTTAGGCTTTCATTGCACATCCCTTGAAGGAACTAAAGGGTTTTTTCATGCAGATTTGGCTTGTATCAGATCTGGGAGTTTCTCCCAATTACTTCAGATTATTTTTAAGGAGAATTGGTTCTTTTAAAAGTCTTCATTTTTGGCCAGTAATGGAACAAGAAGTATATTTCACCTATCGCTCTGCTAAATCAATGTTACCACAGCAGACCATTACAAAGGAATCAATCTCAGCAACATCCCCAGAATGTACTAACTCAATAATATCACTTTTGAGTGTCTGTCAGACAAAGTTTAAATGAAGGGGCTAGGCTGGTGGGCAGAGAACATTAAGCATGGATGAATTTACCTTGGCAAACTGGATTTACCCAAGAGCTTTGGGAGAAGACTCCACCTTAGAGCAGGATAGAGGTTAGTGCTGCTGAATGAGCCCCAGTGTGCAGACAACTGCATCCATTCCTAGATTCTCCTCCTGTACCCTGTGCAGATTTTTATGTCTGAATGAGCTATGGTAAAATAAGAGATCCAGGACTGTATATTCCAGATAAAGGTCCAGACCATCATGTCAGTTTACATGAGCTAAATGTGTGAATTTGGTGTAAGGAGGGCCAAGACTACCACTCTGGTATCTGTTTTTCAGTTGAGTAATGATTTCAGTCATTGGGTACAAGAACTCTAATCATAAATCTCTTAGGAATGAGGAAAATAGTCTAACCTCTTAGTTTCTCTTTGTCTCCATAGTGGATGAGTAGAGGACAATATCAAAACCGGGAAATCATGCAGTGATACATTCCCAGAATACTCCTCTAGCCTCCAGCAATTTGTGACTCAGGCTTACTGAGCCCTGGCAGCAGCTCTGTATTTAATAGCCTTTGTAGGACTTTTTGTCCATGAAATCGTGCAGTCACTTTTTGAGCCCACATAAAATTTTATTACCTGTTACATCTCATAGAAAAGATTTTGACACCTAAACTATGTTTGACACAATTTTGAATGTTCCTGGACACCTAACCCTCATACATCTTAAATATCTTTGAGAACCTGAACTTTGGTTCCTAAAGCCCTGGTGGTGAAAGGTAAGGTCATGCAGAACTTTGATAGGAAAGCCAAAACATGGGCGTTCTTATCAAAATCTCGCATGTTCCTGTCCTTATTTAAACTTAAATTGAAAACTCACAAGTTTGAGTATTATTGATACATTGTATTCTGGGGTGTTTGGCACCTAACAGAGAGAGTAATCCCTACTGGCCCAATATTTGGCCTGTAAATCATTACAGATGCAGTGGAGAAGGTGGCTAGTTTCTTCTGTGCCCAAATAACACATATTCAGAAGTAAGCATGTCTGAAGGCATTGCCAGCCCTCACTTAGAAATAGTTGCCTCACACTGCAGCACAGCAACCATGTGTACAGTATTGTCATGCACTGCAAACAACAGTCTTGTTGACTCTGCCACTGCAAGTGGTTTCAATAAACCCAGTTTACTTAGCTTTATAATAGCCTCATCCACACCCAGTTACTGAATGCTGGTTGAAAGATGCTGACATCCAGCTGCAAGTCTCCTAACCTGATGAGCTGCAGTTATCTGACTATCCTGACTCCAAACTTCTGTTTTGTTGAGCAGGAGGGAAAAAAAGAAAACCAAACCAAACCAAACCAAAACCAAAACACCCCCCCCCCCCCAAAGCAACTGGACAATCAGCAAGCTCAACAGAAAGTGAAAAATGGCTTCACTGTGATCTTAATATCTCGTTCATGCTAAGAATTAGAGAACACTGCTGCAAAGCAAGCTGAAGCTGTAAAGGATTGGTTTTAGTATGGAGAATGTGAGGCTTATCACGTTACCCCCTAAAAGTCACCTTTCTTTTCAAACAGGTTAGGTTAGGGCCTGGGTAGATCACACCACTGGGGAGCTGTAAAAAAAAGGGTTTTTTTTTTACATGTCACTTCCCTCCTAGTAAATCAACAGTCATCCATGCATTTCTCCCCATTAGTGATAGGCAATGTTTTTATATCAATGAAGAGCAGCAGCAACTTTTTCTCAAGGTGCTTCTGATTAACTTGTTAAAACAAAGAAGGTCATCAAACACACTGCCTTTGTTAAAAAAAAAAAAAAAATAAATTGCACTGACTGGACCCAAAGTCATAACTCTCCTGGGTACCACTAAAACCAGCAACCCCCCAAAAACTATCCCTTTGTTTGTCATGACAGCCAGCTGCTTACTGAGAACTGCTCTTTCATTTCTTCTGTTTTGGCTTCAACACCACGCTTGTTTCAATGAGACAGTATTACTGTGGTGTGTGCAAGTTATACATTGCAACTGTACATGCAAGCAGGAGAGAATGGGAGTTCTTGCCAAAGTTAGCAGTAGTAGCAAGCAAAATTTGTGAATATCCTGTGGAAGAACAGTCTCCAAGAAGCTCTGTAGCTGCCATTTTAGTAGTCCTGCTCTCATTCTTGCTAACTTTAGGATCAAATATTCACCTTAATGTTTCTGAAGTAAATCAGCAAGCTCCCCCACAACATCCTTCTCTCTAAATTGGAGATATGGGTTTGATGGGTGGACTGTTTGATGGATAAGGAATTGGCTGGATGGTCGCATCCAGAGGGTAGTAGTGGTCAATGGCTCGATGTCCACATGGAGATCAGTGGCAAGTAGAGTCCCTCAGGGGTCCGTACTGGGACCAGTGCTATTTAACATCTTCATCAATGACATAAACAGTGGGATCCAGTGCACCCTCAGCAAGTTTGCAGACGACACCAAGCTGAGTGGTGCGGTTGACATGCCAGGAGGACGAGATGTCATCCAAAGGGACCTGAACAAGCTGGAGAGGTGGGCCTGTGTGAACCTCATGAGGTTCAACAAGGCCAAGGGCAAGGTCCTGCACCTGGGACGGGGCAACCGCCGGTATCAGTACAGGCTGGGGGATGAAGGGATGGAGAGCAGCCCTGCGGAGAAGGACTCAGGGTGCTGGTGGATGAAAAGCTGGACATGAGCCGGCAATGTACGCTGGCAGCCCAGAAAGCCAACCCCATCCTGGGCTGCATCCCCAGCAGCGTGGCCAGCGGGGCGAGGGAGGGGATTCTGCCCCTCTGCTCCGCTCTGGGCAGACCCCCCCTGCAGCCCTGCGCCCAGCTCTGGGCCCTCAGCACAAGGACATGGAGCTGTTGGAGCGGGGCCAGAAGAGGGCAACCAAAATGATCCGAAGGCTGGAACACCTCTCCTACGAGGCCAGGCTGAGAGAGCTGGGGTTGTTCAGCCTGGAGAAGAGGATGCTGCGAGGAGACCTTATTGTGGCCTTTCAGTACTTAAAGGGGGCCTATAGGAAGGATGGGGAGAATCTTTTTAGCAAGGTCTGTTGTGACAGAACAAGGAATAATGGATTTAAACTAAAGAAGAATAGATTTAGACTAGACATCAGGACAAAAGTTTTTACAGTGAGGGTGGTGAGGCACTGGCACAGGTTGCCCAGAGAGGCGGTGGAGGCCCCATCCCTGGGAACATCCCAGGCCAGGTTGGCCGGGGCTCTGAGCACCCTGCTCTGGTTAAAGCTGTCCCTGTCACTGCAGGGGTTGGGCTGGGGGAGCTCTAAAGGTCCCTTCCCACCCAAAGCATTATTTTATGATTCTACAATTAAATGTTAACCATAATCCTGAATGATGCTTAGCGCTGACCCTCATACCAACACCAAGCACTGAGCTCTAATGCTACCTTGAGGTCTTTGGCTTTTTGAGCCAACCTCCAAGGAGCTTGCTCAGGTTGGTATCTGAATACCGAAGTAGTTTAGTTTTCATTTTCTACAGGGGTCTTTTTGACCACTACCACACACCTCTGATGCTGCGTTGTTATTATCTAAGCTAACTGGGCACTATATACTGAACTATGAAAAACTTTTCATGAGTTTTGTTCCTGATGGACTTCTGGGGCAAAGAGGGACATGTTAGTGATGCCAATTCAGTCTTGGGGCTCTGCCTTCCTCCAGTATCATTCCCCTAATCTTGCCTTTATATACCCTCACATATCCTCAGCACAACAATATTTACTCCCTAACTCCACAGCGGTGTTATGAATTTAATTAACTGCAAGATTTGCCAAGTGTTTTAAAAATGAATAGTGCAATATAAATTCTATGTGCTATTGATATTTCAGTTCTTTCTTTTTTCTGTGTTGTAGGATTCAAATGAAATCTTGCTGCCCTTGTGTGTTTCTAGGGAAAAAAAAAAAAAACAACCAAACCCAAAACCCACAAACCTGCAAGTGCATGCATCCCTAACTGTTTTTTTATGGTTTGTTAGAAACTGATTAGTCTTGGAGAGAAATTAGTCCTCCTCCAATCAAGCAGTTCAGCTGAAAACAGTTTTGAAAAGAGCTCTTTGAGAAGAAAGAGATTCGACAACATAGACATGTAAGTACTATATATAGAATTATAGTCATCAAAATTCAATATTCTAACTTGTGGATGATATAGAATCAATTAAAGCAAACAAGAAACTGTAGCATGCATGAAACTGTAGAACAAAAAGCATGCATCTGCATGGTAATTAAACATTGTTATTAAACATGCACTGTTTTAACAGGCTTCATTCTCTTTCATCCCCAGAGCTGGAAAACCTGTTTCAAAAGCTGAAGACTAGAAATTTATCTGCCTGCAAGAATATCTCAGTAGAATTGAACTGCCAGCTAGTATGACCATATTGAAAGTTTACCTTCCTTTCTTTTCGGGTATAGACAGCATCTTCATCTACAGCTTAAAACAAATAAACCAGTGAGAGAATTTCCTCAGCAAAAATACCCATAGTATAGTGGATAGTTCTGCAGTCAATGGCAATACTGTTGTGACATTTCTCATCATTAAATAACACAACAGATGATTCCAATGTTTGCTGAAGTGTAGAAGGTGTGGTGGACCATATCTGTGCTCAGAGAGAGGGTCTGGAAATTTCAGACTCTCAAAGTCCCACTGAAATACCAAGGAAGTTGTTGTACTCTTCATTTAAGGTCCTTTGGAACTCCCAGACTTAGCCAACTCAGACTTGACTCTTTGAACCTAATTGATTCAAATTCACTTGGTGTGTTAAATGTCGTCCTTTGAAAATGCATGATAGGGTCACAGATATGAAGTAAAATGGCTTGGTAACGCATTGCAGGAGGAAAAAGTCGTGTGCATTTGCACTGATCACTCCTAGTGCATTACTGAAGGATGTAGACTGAAGTACCTCCTCAGCAGAGACCCAGGGTAATTTACAAACAGGAACTGTGCTGAGCAGCAAAGCTCAGCTATATGAGCTATATGAGGGAGGTGATTGTCCCCCTGTACTCGGCGCTGGTGAGGCCGCACCTGGAATACTGTGTCCAGTTTTGGGCCCCTCAGCACAAGAAGGACATTGAGGTGCTGGAGCGTGTCCAGAGAAGGGCAGCGGAGCTGGGGAAGGGTCTGGAGCACAGGGCTGGTGGGGAGCGGCTGAGGGAGCTGGGGGTGTTCAGCCTGGAGAAGAGGAGGCTGAGGGGAGACCTGATCGCTCTCTACAACTACCTGAAAGGAGGGTGTAGTGAGGTGGGTGTTGGTCTCTTCTCCCAAGTAGTTAGTGATAGGACGAGAGGAAATGGGCTCAAGCTGCGCCAGGGGAGGTTTAGGTTGGATATTAGGAAAAATTTCTTCATGGAAAGGGTAGTCAAGCATTGGACCAGGCTGCCCAGAGAGGTGGTGGAGTCACCATCCCTGGAAGCGTTCAAAAAACGGGTAGATGTGGCACTTTGGGCCATGGTTTAGTCTAGTCTACCCTTGATTGGTTTAGTGTGGACTTGGTAGTGTAGGTTAATGGTTGGACTGGATGATCTTAAAGGTCTTTTCCAACCTAAATGTTTCTATGATTCTATGATTCTATTCTATGAAATATACCCAATGTCCGTGATCAGTACCTATTACCACCATGGGCCCAAAATCTGTTCTTCTCTGCTCTTTTGCTCTCAAGATAGGCTAATTTCAATAAAACTCAAAAGCTGGAACAGAAGGACTCACCTAACTCAGTTTGGGTGTAGGTAACAGTATTGGCGTTTCTATGACCTGGACATGCCAATTGCTGGGGAAGTACCCTTACCACTTTACTACTAAGTAAAAATTAAAGCTTGTTTTGACATAAACTTTTTCTTCTTTTTAATGTCTATCTTCAGCAGAGAGGTCTGCCTCCCAAGATCCCTCTTGGACATCTTTCAGACTCATTTCATTTTTTCCTTCTTACATACAAAAAAGCCTATGAATGCCAATGTGATGTCTTTGGTCTCCTTACTAGAGCAGAGGTATGAAAGGTGTAAGCAAAGGGTTGCTTCACACAGGTTATCTTGATCTTCCCCAGGTATCTTGGCACTGCTAGTAAAATGTATTGGTTTTCTCTCTATAGAGAAACTTCTTTTTTTTTCTTTTCTTCTTCCTACAAGTAACCCATAGCTACAACAAACCAATATCTAATCAAGGTGTATTAGGTGTATTCTAACAGACCTCAAGTTGATTTTCTGCCATAGGGAGGTACAAACTGAGAACCTTTGAAGTTCCTCTGCTTCTCCAGTTTCTTATACACAGGGTTGCTCAGCAAAAGACTGCCCAAGTGTCGTTTGCTTCTCTCACCCATCTGAGTCCTGAGATACTTGTTAGGAGAGAGAGCAACTAGTGGGGCCAACTTCTCTTGCAAAAGAAGCTGCAGGCTTGTCTAATGCTTTTAGCATATGTGACAATCAGGTTACCAGCAATATGTAGCAAAAAGTACTTGGAGATATTTATCTTCTTTCATGGTCTGGGACATCAATTTTATACATCCAGTGCAAATGTTTGAATGCAATGCACAGCAACAGGTTTGTCTTCTGGCAGAACAGGAATGTAACAGAGGGGATCACCTGCATACAGATATTAATAACTTGGCCATATCTCCTCAGAAGTAAAGAAATCAGCAGTCCAGGATTAGTTACATGATAGTGTCTGTCTCGAAAAATACTACTGGGACTAAAAACTTGTGGACCAAAAAGTATAAGGTACACTGTAGGATAACAATGGGGGTGGGGGGTGGGGAAGCTTAGAAACAGGTGCAGTGCAGAAAGAATAATGAACTGATGTAAGCCTAATGGTATGAAACAGTGATAGAAAAGAGCAATCCCCTCCTCCCTACACAGAAGTGTAAGTCCCTGTGTTGGCATTTTGAAGACTAAGGTGGAGAGTTCACAGGAATGGACCCAAACTAAAACTTACTGGTCCCTATTTTTTCAATACCTTCCAAGATTTCTGTAAGGAAGATCTGTGCAAATATGAGGAAACCCTAACAGATACAGCCACATTTACTACATGGACAAAGCATCTCAGCCCTGCATGAGGTAGTAATCACCATTTAAAGTTGCAGATTCTGCTTTTGGGGTGAAAAGTCATAGGAAAAGTAAGTTCTTAGTTTCGGCGGGGGGGGGATGTTATTACTTTTATTTATTTATTTATTTTTAAAGGAAAGGAGAGCTTCTGCTCTGTCTCTGTATCCTTCCCAGGGAACCTGAAAAAGAGTCAAAAAGCAGGCACGGCAGAAGCTGACTAGTAGTGAACTGAGCTAGGCCAACTTGTCTGCTGTAGGTCACTGACTCCAGTGATGTTGTCCTGGCCAACAGCAGAACAGGGACCGCAAAGAGCACAGGAGCTCAGAACACAAGGGGAAACATTCACCTACCTTAGGAGGTAACAGAATATTTGGCTTCACGGTAGACCGTGATGGTTACTGCTACAGTCCTAGAAATCTGAAGAAGGAAGTTTGATCAGTGCAGAAAAGACATGGGCCTTTTGGAGCTGGTCCGGAGGGGGGCCACAAAATTGATCCGAGGGCTGGAGCACCTCTCCTATGAAGAAAGGCTGAGAGAGTTGGGGTTGTTCAGCCTGAAGAAGAGAAGACCCTGGGGAGACCATACTGACAACTTTCAATACTTAAAAGGGGCTTATAAGAAAGATGAGGACAAACTTTTTAGTAGGGCCTGTTGTGATACGACAAGGGGTAATGGTTTGAAACTAGAAGAGGGCAGATTTAGACTAAACATAGGGAAGAAATATTTTACAATGAGGGTGGTAAAACACTGGCACAGGTTGCCCAGAGATGTGCTAGATGCCCCATTGCTGGAAACATTCAAGGTCAGGTTGGACGGCTCTGAGCAGCCTGATGTAGTTGAAGATGTCCCTGCTCACTGCAGTGGGGTTGGACTAGATGACCTTAAGGGTCCCTTCCAACACAAAATATTCTATGATTCTATCATCCTAGGAAGACTACAGTCAACCAACATGAGTAAGCTGGGATTTAAACTTTGTTGACACTTTCCATGAGTGTTACTAAACCCCAATATTTACATTGCAATCCCCTACTGAATAGACTGGATTATGGGGAATTTGGTTTAAAACATTTGCTGAATTCACTAGTAGAAATACTGTTTTAGAAACTGTAGACTAGGTTTCTGTGTCTCAGTTCAACAGCTTATAACCACATTATTCACCTTATAGCAATATAAGTACTTTCAAGGAGTCCATGTGTGAAGGAAAATTACTTCTGAAACACAGGGAATAAACCACATTTCCTGTGCATAAGCCTGTAAATGTTTCCTCTAGCTCAAATTGTAAATGCCTGTGATCTCTTACTGCTAAAAAAAGTAATAATAATAACAGGGTTCTCATCATGGCTCCTGGTCCCTAGTTCCCATATGGTTTATAGATTTATTGTCTCTTGCTTTCTGCAGCATCTGAATTTCGTTACACTGTGCAAGAATACTCTCACCTAGGAGTTTGCCACTTGTGCAGCTTTTCTTCGTCCTCTCTCAGTAAAGTGCAAATTAATGCAGACCAGCACTACATGTTATAAAGGGGTGATTTTGAGAAGATGATTGAGAAGTGCTTCCCTGGACTGCCAGTGGTTTACCTTTGTTAGTACAACTTGCATTTAAAATTGTATTGCAGATCCAAGTGGGACACATTGTCCCAAAACTGCTGATCACAACAGTATTCAAACCATACAGACTCTCTTCTAATATTAATTTTCATTCTGGTTTTATATGAGTCTATTTAGCTTTTGGCAGAACTAATTTAGAAAAGGTAATTCATTTTGGAGCAATCACACTAGGGTTGTTTAGATGGGGCATTTTAATGAAAATGATCATAATAATTATGAAAGGACCTTTTGCTATTTATTGGAACATGAATTTTATGACTGTTTCCCCAAGAAAAAAAGTACCAGATGGCACAGGAGAAGGGTAAAAGAATATATTAAGGATTCATTTACATTTCTACTTCTTTCAGTATCAATATGCTTCAAATTTAATATTCTGGTCCAGCTTAAAACTTCCTTCTGCCTGCTATGCCCTACTATTATAGGTAACAGACTCCTGTGGACCACTCCAGAAATAAAATTGCCTGCAACTGTATTGCCTGCCAGGGAGCTGCTAAATCTGGTAGCTCATAGAGGTGAAGCTGCTGCAGCCCCATGATCCCAGGTCTGGACAGTAGCAAGGCTGGGTGTGTATTTCCAATAGGCAGACACACGTATAAACCACGTGGAATCACCACAGGTCAACACAGAGAGAAAACACAACACTCATGCAAACACAAACAGCACCAATAGCCTCATCCTGTTCCCCTCTCTGTCTGATCAAGGGGAAGGTCGGTTAGTGGGAAATACATGCTTATATAGACTATGGATCCTTCCAGCAACTGGCCTTAGACATTCAGTCTATCCAAAACCAATCCATGGATCCTTGGACTACCCAGCTGCTGGCACTCGGGTGTATGAGCCCTCAAAGCCTACAGAACCACTTCAGTTGCTGGACCCCCTTGCTCACACACACACACACCATGGATCCCTCCAGTAACTGGCCTTAGAAACTCAGTCTACCTAGCACCTGGCCCTGGATGCCCATCTCTCCTCACACCCACAGGCTGGTGGGCTCAGACGACCCTCAAACCCCATGGTCTCTCCAGCAGCTGGCTTGGACCCCCTCATCCCTCCAGCAGCCAACTTGCCAGGCTCGCATCCATCCGGTATTGGGCCCAGACTTCTGTCCATCCCAATACCTAGTTCCCAAGCCATGTAACTCATTCACCAGCTAGTATGGATTGATTTTCAGTAGCGACCATACACAGCCATACACACCCACACAACCTACACACACTCTGGTCTCTCCAGCTTCTGGCACCAGACACACAGGCCCTCCAGCCCATGGTGTGACTCTGGTTGCTGCACTCAGAGCTGCACAGATGAACGTGCACACAGTATAGGGACCCCCTCACCCAGGAAAATGATTATAAATGGAGTTTAATGAGGAGACAGGACAGACTGCATTTATCAGTAGTAAGGCATTGGCCAGGCAAGCATACTGACCATCCACTGTTTGCATGTGACTAGCCTGTTTTATCCCCTTATCTATTTTTCCATGCTTGTTCCTTCCCTAGTCACCTCAATCCCTCCATTTCCCTGCTTTTGGTCCTTCCCCTAACCGTCTCATAATAAGTTTTGTACCACCCCAGGATGCCTTTCCCCTGCTCCCATTCCTGAGCTCCATACCCCAAAGCAGTAAAACCCCCTTCAGTCTTTAAGGCACTCCAGGGCCCTCTCCCATTAAAACATGGTGATGGGTCTCACCCCCAGCCCATGGGTCCAAGCCTCTCCTGGGACAACCCTGGCAGCAGCTGAGGCTCATTTCTCTGATCAGGTTATTGGGGTTCCTCTGCCTGCCATGGTTCCTCTGCATTTGTGGAAATGAACCTTTTTTCTCGTAACTGAACACCGCCTACCTTGCAGAAAATCCTTCAGCCATCAGCAGGTGATGCTGCCACACTGAAAAGGCTCCTTAGCCACTGCTAAGGTGTAGCATGACTGACACACTGTCTCCACAGGCAGGGAAGGCTTTGCCTTGGAAGTAGCATAAGCATGGCCTAAATCCAGCTGTCTCAAAGCAAGGAGAGACTTGAGCTTTTCTCTTTCCCATTCTTAATTATTTTGCTAGTCATTAAGCTGTAAGCACATATGCTAGCCTGAGTGGATTTTAAAATAAAATGGCCATTAATTATTTTGCAGGCAGTACAGTTTTGAAAGATATGTTTTAGATAGGCTTTATGCAAAGGCTATTGCTGCAGTCAAGGCACAGGGACAAGCAGCTTTGGAACCCTCTTGTACTCAGGTAGGAGTGGTGCAAGCACTGGGAGGTTCACCTCAAAGCAGAGTCCATGATACATGGGAAATTTTACATCAGTCAAAGTATCTGGTAGGTTTAGAACTGTCACATGTGATAAGTGATGTTCCTTTTGGATTACTGCCTTGTGTCCTGGTTTCGGCTGAAATAGAGTTAATTTTCTTCCTAGTAGCAGGCACAGTGCTGTGGTTTGGATTTAGGATGAGAAGAATGTTGATAACATGCTGATGTTTTAGTTGTTGCTAAGTGCTGCTTATGCCAGTCAAGGGATTTTCAGCTTCCCATGCTCTGCCAGGGGCACAAGGAGCTGGGAGGGGGCACAGCCAGGCCAGCTGACCCAAACTGGCCCAAGGGCTATTCCATACCATACGGCGTCATGGGCAGTATAGAAACTGGGGGGGGTTGGCCGGGGGGCAGCGATCGCTGCTCGGGGACGGGCTGGGTATCGGTTGGTGGGTGGTGAGCAATTGCATTGGGCATCATTTGCTTTGTATATTATTATTATCATTATTTTATTGTTATTATTATCATTACCATTTTACTTTATTTCAATTATTAAACTGTTCTTATCTCACCCCAGGAGTGTTTCTCACTCTCACTCTTCCGATTCTCTCCCCCATCCCACCGGGGCAGTGGCAGTGAGTGAGCGGCTGCGTGGTGCTGAGTTGCTGGCTGGGGTTAAAGCAGGACACCTTGGTATCTTTTGCTTCTCTTTTGCTATGGTAGACTACTAATTTTTGCATAAACATTAGAAAGTTGACATTCTTTAGTGACATTTATGAAGTGTCATGGCCTGAGAAGTCTCTCCAGAACAACTGCTGGCATTTTCCCACTGTCCATGTAAGCAGGACAAAGGGTAAATAAAAGTGCATTGTCTACTGGTGAAAAAGGATTACAACAATAGCAAAAATTACAGCTGGGAATTGGGAAGTGGAATTAACAGAGCAAAACTGCAGTAGTCATTCTAACAGCAACAACTCATAAATGGCAAGGTGACTTGGAAGCTTCTGCCTTCGAGGAGGGAAAATAAAGCATCCAATATAACAGCAACTGTGAAGAAGAGGTAGGGATTCTTGCATTTACTGGGAGTTGGAGAGCATGTCTGGTTGTTGCAATTTAATAATGCACATTTTTCTAAACTCCACGCTTAGGATATTTTTGGTTGCTCACCATGAATGTTTCTATTTCACTAGCTAAGGTGGAAAAACACTGGGGTGTCAATGAAGAAAAGCGATTCATTATGTATGTGTGTGTATGTGAGAAATTAAACATTTAAAAAGAACAAACTTTCAGGGTAATATTTACCAATTAGCTGAATCAATCTGGTTTGTTCTTGTGACTTAAGAATCCATTTCAGAAGCTGAGGGGCAGTGGAGGTCAGATGTACTCTCAGTGCAATGCCACACCATATGAGCAGACCTGGGATGCCTGGATGATTGCAACCACCACCCTACAAGGTGCTGAAGCTTCACAACTGCCTTGTAGTAGTGTATCCTGAACCAGTCAGACTTCAAGGTACGTACTCGTCCTTTTGGTACCAGTTAAAGAGACACAGTCTGCCGGTATTCCTTATTGACTTCTATGACTTGGATGGAGCTTGTCTGACAAAAGATTAGAAGGCTATGAAGGCTGAAGGACAAAGTCCAAACACAATTTCTTGTCTTGCTCTGTTTGATCCCAGATGATTATTCTTCTCTTCAAACATTTGCAGTCAATCAAGTATCTCTATTGTCTTAGAGAGGATGCCAAAAATGGGACAGCGAGTCTGAAACGTTAATGACAAGGAACCTGGAACATGTAGTTTGAATTAATCAGGTTGGTGACATTATTTTTAATAAATTATTGTAGATTGCAGAAAGTACAAACATCTGAATAAAAGCAATTGTAGCAGCTAAGGAATATGCAGACATGTTGCGCAGTCCTTCAGTGCCGTGGGCACACAGTAAATAGATTGCAGTCATTTTTTATCTTGAAGAAATACAAAATTAATTCATGATGATCTATTTCTCTAAGTAAAATAATTCATATGAAAGTAGGTTACATTGATTACTGTATGTTAAAATGATTAATTAAAAGTTTTATGGGTTTTCAGTTTGATTTTAGTGTCACAACATTACAAATCAGGCATAACTCCATTAACACTGATAGATTGGCACTGGTTTGAATTGGCATGATGAGGGGGGGACAGAAACGTAAAGGCTCAGAGGAAAAGTAGTCACGTCCTTAACTGACACAAATCTGGAGTCCTGTTTACTGGAGTGACTGTGTGTTTATTTGCACCAGTATGGAACTGCAATTCCAGTTTGGAAATATGGCCAAATATGGAATAAAATCATACCCCAGGAAAAGGACTACATTCTGTCTATCTGCAGATGCAAAAAATGTCTGCAGTTTTTTTGCTGACTGTACAAATAAAAAGAATTTGGGTCAGTTGCATGCAAAATGAAACCCTTGTCTATTCTGGGGTTATCAGACCAGGAATTTTAATCTGAACCAGTCATTTTAACCTGTGCTCTGCATAACATTGAATTACACACTCTAGACAATCTATAGTATCTCTACAGAATCAAACTGAAGTTGTGGGATCAAGTGCTAAAAGTTTAATTTTAAATTTTTAAGCCTTTAATCAGACTGCTAAACCCAACATTTATTAAAGTAATAGTATTATTTGTGATAATTCTTGCTCCACAATAACATCCCAAGCAGCTATTTTAAAATAACATTGCACTGGGGACATTGCTCACATAAGCCCTTCCCCAACTCACAGAACAGCACTAATAACTCTTACTCCCCTTCTTCCTGCACACAGCCCTTGCTGGCTCCCAATGAACTCCCAAACATGCTTCTTCCTCCATCCCCTATTCTCCAAGTCTTCACCAGTTTTGGGGACCAAGCATTTGGTGGTGGAGGTGGAAGTGATGGAGTCACCGTCCCTGGAAGCGTTCAAAAAACGGGCAGAGGTGGCACTTTGGGACATGGTTTAGTCTAGTCTACCCTTGACTGGTTTAGTGTGGACTTGGTAATGTTAGGTTAATGGTTGGACTGGATGATCTTAAAGGTCTTTTCCAACCTAAATGATTCTACGATTCTATGATTACAGTCAAGGCAGTTTTACAGATAAGGCTTAAAAAAGAGAAGCCAAATTTTCCTGTGGCCTTCTTGTATTGGAGGCTGACTCAACAACAGATCTAATATGTAGATATTTTTTGGAGCAGATAGCCATCTGGAAACCTAAAGGCAAAGCAAACCCCAAGAGCTACAGGTGGGGAGCTTACAAAGAGTCATATTCTGTTATCTGGTGCAATCAATGAGAAACAAGGACGGGCAACAACAATGGCCAGGCCTAACATATGTTTGTCTATATGTGCAGTGTTATTGCTTTTGAAAGGTATTTCTGTTAAAATGAGCTAATCATTCCACAACTACAATACCATTCAGAAGTTCAGAGCAGTTATCACCATCTACATGTGCATGAGATGACAAATTACTAATGGTTTGTAAGGCATAGAGAGGTAAAGGTTAAATTCAAAGTTTATAAGATATGGAATTAAAACAGATGGATTTGCATGAGCAGCTTTTTCAAGATAAGTAGAAGGGCAGGAAAAAGTGGTTTAAGAGTTTCCTGAGACCTGAGAGACAGTTTAATTCTTTTTCTATTACCTGAAATATTAAAGGTTAGCAAAGTTTCTGAATTTAGAGTAGCTTTAACAACCACAGAGAGAGGTCCATCTAAGAGATGTTGAGCAGAAAAAGGAAATTACATGAAACAGAGGTAAGTGGGAGCAAGGAGTAATGTGAGGCATGGCCAACAGGAACAGCCAGAGGAATGGGAAAAGTTTATGGAAATAAATAACATCAACAGATCTGTACAACTTACATTCTTACTATTCAGCAAGTTTTAAAATCCTAAACTGTGAGTTTAGGTTCCAGCAAAAGGAAGTAGAAAATAATTTTCTGAGGTCAGGGTGTGGGGGCTAGAACCTATATTTTAAATTGGAATCCAATCCTTGCTGCTGCATTCCTAACAGAAAGGTCACATTTGGAACCGCTGGCCAAGAACCATGTGTTTAGCTACAGCAGAGCCTGCCTTTACAACTGCAGAAGGAAGCTGAAAACCCAACCTGGTTGGGTTTTGCTCGGTCAGTGGGAGTTCTGCAGTGGGAAGCCTGGCAGCAGCCCAAGAGTTAATATAATCCCTCCAGGTCCTTGCTGGAGTGACAAGTCTATAATGCAGACTCTAGCCAGCGGTGAAAGGGATAATAGTGTGTAGGCTGATAAAGTAAGAGCTCTGCAAGGATTAAATTGGCTACACAGCTTCATTCCCACATCCCATAAGTGAGGATGTTTCATTGTTTAGAAAATGATGCTGTCTTTTCCCTGACAGTACTGACTCTAGCAATCTGGCTTTAATGTGAAGCAATTTCCAAGTTTGCTTCTGTCATGGGGCAGCTGGGAGAAATCAGGAGGTAGCTTATCCCTAATGGACTTTTTTCTCTCCAGGTTGATTGTACAGCAGAATGGAAATGGTTCCTTTGACACACTATGAGCATGGGGCCAAAGGAACCAAGAGTCCTGACATCCTCTCTAATGTGTTTTTAAGACACTGTCCCTCAAATGGGCAGGTGAGTTGAACAGCTACAGAGCAAACCTTCAATTCCTAAGAAAAATGACCACTGCTTGGGATTCCCAGGTATGGGGTATATTATTGCCTCAGACTCTGACGACTTCTGGGAGACAGAGTTAATTAGAGCTTACAGTCATTTGGCCATGTTGGCTTAGGCAGAGCTGTGGACCCCTCGGGCTGTCTCCTGACATCCTATTTCCTTTTTGCTCTGGGCAGCATGGTGGCAGTGGTTATAGTCAGCTGCCTGTAAGGATGAGGATGAGGAGGTAAATGCACAACTCTAGCGTTTTTCTTTCCAGTATACATGTACGTGCAGCGTATGAGAAGTGACAGTCCCTGTTGTTATTCATTATGACACATCCTATAAGATTGGTAAACATGGTGACAATATAGATCATGGCTCATTACATACAATTACAGCACAGATATGCTTTATAAGCAGTTGTGTTAAATTTTTGACCAAGTTTCCAGAAACCTCTGTTCTATTCTTGATAACAGTAATGAGGCAAAAACTGTATCAGATGGAGCCATGCATCTTTTCTTTAAGATTACTGTCATCATAACTTCTGGGAAAACTGTCTGTTTCGAGCTACTCAGAAACGTGTCATTCTCAAGTTTCTGATATCTAGTACTCACCTAGGAGCAGAAACTGGAAACAGATGGATCGCCGCATCCTTCTCTGATCAGGAAAACTAGGCTGTAAGCTTGATAAGGAGTAACACGTGTCTTATATCCTCTGGCCTTTGTCTTTCTGTTCTAAAATGCTGAATTATTAGTTATCAGGCTTGTTTAGAGCATCAAAAAAGTCTGCATGGTACTGATGAAATTACTTATAGGAATTAATTTGGGGTTAGTTAACTGGGCAGTTATTGCCTGAGATCTAGGAATGCAACATTTTCAAATGTGCTTAAGGAATAAACAGATTTTGTATCACCATCTGTCACAGTTGTAGGAGTTAATTTGGTTTTCCAAAGAAAACCAGACATCTCCTGTGACAAATTTTTCTAAGGCAGGTTAGGTGGATGAAACACGTGATGGAGACTTTTTATTTCTTTAAATATGTAAAATATCACTATGAAAAAACATAGAAAAGCTTCTGTTAAGCAAACATTCCAGATATAAATGAAGCCTGGTTGCCTCAGTAATGCTAAGAAAACATTGGTTTAAGCAGTAACTGATGTTGGAAAGAATCGATTAACACTAGACCAGATTCAGTCATCATGTCAACTTGCAAAGAGAAAGAAGAATGAAATGGAGATATGCTGATTTGTACTTACTAAAGGTCTGGCTCTAAGCTTCTTATAGAGCAAACATCAGCTAAACAAATATCAACAAGTTATAACTGGGGGTTTCTATCGGTCATTTAGACTTCATTGGAATTTTCCATAGGTGAACTAGAATTAGATGTTGCAATGTAGACCAAGAGAAAGCTGCAAGCATCGTAGCAGAAACTGATAGGCTCAGATGAGCATATTTACCCTTTGCAAACATTTATTATTTCTGTGCTATAAAATAATAAACATCAAGCCCTCTAATAGCCCATAGTCTGAGTCACTTCCAAGACTGAAGTAAACTAAAAATCTTGAATGAATCAACTACAGGATTTTTTTGCCTGTTGTGCCCAAATATATACCAGTGTTAATGCACAGATACATACTCAGAATACCTGTATTGGGCACTTTATAAAAGTGACTACTGAGCAAGACAACTAGCTGCCGCCCCCATCCCCTTCATAGACATCTGTTTGCTAAAGGCAGACTTATATTGAATTATTTCTATGCCAAAAAATGTTTTTGTAAAGATAGCTTTTGAGATGCAGGATGGATTTTTCTCTTCAAAAGCTAACCCTCAAGAATAGCCTTCAGCCTAGCAATCATAGCATTCTGTGAGGCAAAACTAAAATCAAATCATGAGCGAAAAAAGCTAAAATGGTGTTCCCTGAATTCAGAGGTGATTGAACGAGTATGACCATGAACACTGAAACAGTAACATTTCCCTTCCCACACATATATTCTACTTCTTAATAGATACAAAAAATTAAAAGCTAAAAGCATTTGACTAAACACAAATGCCCATGTGGATATAAAGTTAATTTTTGACCCTAGGATCTCTTCATGGGAGATCTAATCAACACCATCAGTGAAGTCTATGGCACAACTCACTTAACTCTATCATACTCATGAAAAAGGCATGATGAATCACTCTGGAAGTGCTCATTTCTTTCTGCTGACTGTCAGTTTCCCAGGGGGAACAGCTGAGCTATCAACTGCAGATGTCTAAAGCTAAATGAGATGAATCTTACCCACAACATTTAAATCTCATAATTCACTTTGTCAAAGAGCTTTCCTGACTAGATCTATACATGATGGGCATTTATATAGCACGTTACAGTCTCCAACTACCACGTCCTAAAATGCGTAGTAGAACATGAAGAAGAACAAGGTTGCCAGGGGGAATTAAGCTGTTCATGAACGTTTGCTGGGATTTACTGAGGACAACATGTCTCAGAAGTGAGAACCTTAATTCTGACTCCACTTAGGATAAACCTGGAGAAAACCAGAGCTTTCCTCACTCATGCCTGGAATTAGCTTGCACTGACACTGATCCTGGGAAGCAAACAGGGGTTTACCATGAGCCAGTTCCCAACACAGATTTGTAACCTCATAGTCCATTTAAGGACACCTGCATGCTCTATGGTGGAGGTAATCATACAGTTTTTCTTGAAATGTCCCATTTGACCCATTCATCATATGCAGTTTGCTATCTCATAACAGGGACTACATTATCTGAATCTTGGACTTGTACTCTACAAAAAAGATTATTAGATAAATTGGATTGGTGCCATGAATTGATTTCTCTGTAGGGGCCAGTTTCCTATGAACACAGATACGTGGCAATTATTGGACAACCCATGTCTGCTTACACACACTGTAATAAAAATTACTGTAAAAAAAATTCCTTTATTACTAGCTTAATTTTCCAGTTCTATCTTTATGTTAATCAGGTTGTCAACTGTGCCAGATACCTCGATTAAGCTTTGTTGTTTTAAGTTGCACTTGCACTTTATTTCTAAGTAGTGTAGTGTCTCCAGGCTAGACTTTGGATAGGCCTTAACAGGCAGGAGCAGAGGTATGTGAGCTCCTCTGCTTACAGTTCTGAGCTGGTCAGACAGGAACCAGCTTTATTCTGGAAGCTGGAAAGCTACAACATCATAGCCCAATAGCCAGTTTAATATACCCTCTTGATCACGAAGTCCCACTAGCTTGGACATAGCAGCAAACCACCAAAGTCCAGAAGGCAAAGGCACAGCAGATTATTGCCTAAGAGTAGACAGCGCCAGTAAAATACTCAGGACCCCATTACCAGCTTTGCCTATGGGAGGGCAAAATGAGGTGACTGTGATCGCACAGATATGTATCAGGGTAGGTAGAGTGGCAATCACTCCCAACAGCCAGCCATCACTCTCAGCTGTCCCAACTTTGAGACAGCATTTAAATGGACACCATTTCAGCCAAGCTAAGAAAGATGCGATATGCAGTCCTTGCTGACTAGTCACAAGAAGAGTTGTAAACTGCCTGTGTTGGACAGCACGCTCCCTGCTTAGATCTTGCTTGGTTCCACCTTACTACAAGAAGAATCATTTTTCTTACAGTACATTTTGGAAGAATCCTATTTTTCCTTTTACAGATTTTATTGATGAATTGTCTTCACTCTGGTGGTCTGCAGTACAATGTTGAGGATGCTTTATAACATAGACTATGGGCTCCATCTCTACTGTATCTAAAATGGGGCAAGGACTGTTCTCCTTCAACATGCTGGCACAGCATGGCTCACAGCCATTCAGTTAAATCCTTTCCCTCCCCTCAGGGCACATGGCCTCATACACAGTGCTTCTTCAAAATAACCAATGGCTTGTTCTAATTAATGTGAACAAATCTGGGAATTGCTTCAAACGCATGGCCAAACCATGCAGAAACCATTACCCATGCTGTTGAATTGTTGTTATCAAACCTGCCAGAGCTTGGGCTCTACCTTGGCCCTGGATAGTTTGCTAGGCAGAAGCTGTGATGTCTGATTTAATAACTATTGGCTGTTGCTGATACTATGCTCAAAAAAACAAAGGAAGCTCAATTAAATCATAAAGCATTAGATCAAGCCTTGTGCATTTATCTCAGAATACTATCAGTTACAGAAACCCAGACTGGAAATCACAAAAGCTTGGGGGGGGGGGGGGGGGGGGGGCGGGGGGGGGGCAGGGGGTGGAGAAGAAAAACAAAAAAAATTAAAATCAAAAGAACTTCTAAATAGTTTCAGGGTGGCAAAAGGATATTGCAGCTTTCTGAATCTTTATTTAGTGCAGCTACCCAAACAGTCATAGACATTAAGAGGCATGTTTATTCAATTACCAGATTGCTTAATGAAAAAAGCTACAGTGGTTCCAACCTGCAATTAAACAATGCTCTTCCTCCAAAAAGGAAAACTTTCTTTAGAGAGTGCTGCCTGAACGTAACTATTTCATCCATCATTGCAAATGACAACTCCTAGTGACATGTCAAAGAAAAAAAAAAAAAACAGGATGGATCCAGGCTCAGCATGTTCTGTAACAACATAATTGACATAACCCCAAAGGAAAAGTATTTGTCAGACAGTGTCAGCTCAAGCAGCTGCATAGTCTCAATTTTCTCAAAATTATAAGGTTGAGTTTAAGTACTTTTTGTAACACAGTGGAAAAAAGTAACGTGCAGAAAACAAAGTTTCTTATCAGGAATAAAAGATCCAATCAAACCTCCACTGTTAACTTCATAATGATGATGATTTGCAGGAGGCATCTAAATTTGATTTGAACTCCACTGTCCAAGTACTGCAAACTTGGAGTAAGAAGTGTTTCTTGCAGACACTAGTTGAGGCAAGATTGTAGATAAAAAAAGTGTACTGACTATGGTCAGGCCAACAGTAAACAGGTTTAAATAGTTAATAACTACTATTTCAGTGAGACAGTCAGATGTAGATGGTAAACCCTGATCTTGTTTCATCAATTCATCAATTCAGCCATGGTTGCATGTGGGTATAACACGCCACAGACAGGGTTTGATATCCACATCTCAAAACAGAAATAGGAATGAAGGCTTTCTTCTGAGCCATGTTTCTCACTCCTCATTGCTACTTTCTACAAAATTACACAGCTTAGGAGAACAAGTCATATTTTATTTAAATAGTTCGCTTATTCGGGAGAGGGCATCCAATCACTATATTTCTGGTGTTTTGATTATTTAGCATAATTTTTATGGGAGAAAAATTGAAGTTTCAGCAGAAGCTGTGGGATAAAAATGTCTACACTGTTACCAGTATGGACTGCTTTAATTACTGCAGATGTCTCTGTACAATATTTGTCTCACTTTTTAATTAGGGCAGTATTTAGGATGCCACCTAAAAGATAAAGGCTAAACCAGTCATCTAGAATCAAGGCAGGGAGACATTCACCTACCTTTTTTTGAGCCTTCTCACCTGGGATAGATCACCCTCTGGAGTTCTCCATCAAAACTGGAGGGAGCCTCAATAACCAGCTTAGAATAGAAACCTAGATTCCAAATGAGTGAGAGACACATAAACTCCTGGAGTAAAAATTCTTTTTTCCTTGATCCTGACACAACATTAAGTTCAACAGAAGTTCAACTTAATTACTGTTTTGGTTTTTTTTTTTTTAAGGAATACTCTCGTATTGCTGTCTCCACAGCCCTACCAATTGCAAAGGAGGGTAATGGTCTTCAAAAGCCTGTGGTACCAACTTGCCAACAGGACTCCTATGGAAGAGAATGGCTCTTGTCTTCTGTGTGGAGAGGGTTAGAAAACCTACAAGTTGAAGAGCAAAAATGACTGGGAATAGTCTGTGTTCCCAAACTGCATCTCTCCTTTGCATGAGAACCCAGACCTGGTGGCACAAGGGCAGGAGTGAAGCTTTCTCCAGCCCATGCAACTTTCTAAAGCAGAAAGTGAGTAGCTGCAACCAAGAAAACTCCTGATGACATGAACTGGGAGCTAGGAGAGCTTGATATGTTTCTCTGTGTTCCCTGTTTTTGGAGTGGAAGAGTTGTACCACATTGGTGCAGTGTCTAAAATCCATCACCCAGGGCAATATCATAAGTGCATGTGAGTAGAGGCTGGGACAGGGGTTAGTCTGAAAGTTCAGATTCAGTCACTTTTAATGGAATTACCAACATTACTCTGTGCAAGCCGCTTGGAACCAGGTCCTTAAGAGAATATACAGTGCTCCCTCATGCAGTATTATAAGATGTGAGTAATCAAAATGTTTAAATCCCATTTCCCAAATACACTTGCTTTTTTTTTTTTTTTTTTTAAGCAGGATTTAGAGCCTTATTTCCAATAAATTCTATGTAAATATTTCACTCTTGTATCTTTTGAAAATTTACTTACCTTTAAGAATCTGTTTCTTAATTGGACTGTGGTCCTTAAATGAGTGAATAGCTGAATCAGAGAAACACAGTAGATTGAACAATACTCAAAAGAAATTAATAAATCTGGGCTTTCTGTTATGGGTTTCAGCCACCTGTAAAAGAGAGACTATATTATGTCTCTATCTCTTAAGAGAGCTGTCAAGATAAAAAAAACCCTGAAATGTTCAGATCTCTCAATAATGGAGTCATGTAAGTGTCAGAATTAGGTAATAAGAACTGACAATGTTGATAAACTATATAAAGATTGTATGGATATTCCAGCATGCCCCTACGAATCCATCTAAGCTACACAAATATTTTCCTAGTGTTACTCTCAGTAAATAGAAAAAATCAATCTAGCAAGATCAAACTGAGTTTAGATTACTTGGATAAGTGCCAGTATCAGTAACAATACTAAAAAGAAAGACAAAACAGAATAGAAAAAGGATATGCAGCTTCAGCTTTTTAGCATTAAAAAGTTCATGAAAGAAACAAACAACTAAATCTTGTTAATAAAACCAGGCCTGAAGGTCTGACAACTTATGCTTCCTTACTTTTTGTAAAGTAAAGTGGATCTGAAACAGAAGTAACACATTTCAAGCCTAATAGACGCTGAGAAGCATGCATTTGTGCAATCTGTGTGCAATTTAACTATGCTAACTAGTTGCTTCAAAAGAAAAAGTGACACCTGTGGGGGTGTAGAAACTCTTGAGGCTGTTAGCTCCTGTGGAAGGAGCAGGGAATAGCATAGTGATAGCAATAAACTAAGTCCTGCAAGAACAAGAACGACACTCAGATTTCTGAGCCTTTTGTAGTGTCAAGTTCATTCACGTTCATTCATCTTCACTGACAGCAGCCTCACCTGGGACAGTCAGTATTTTCACTTACAGTGCCAACAAGATCCAACAAGATGTAAATACTTCTGTCAACTTCCAGAAGAAAAAAAAATACTAACTGTACTGTAGTAATGCTAATAATTGTACCAGCTCTATCTAAGAGCCTTAGTTTATAAGCTAGACTGAAACTCCCTAACTCTTTGCTGAAGTGGTAGTGGAAACCAGTAACACCTTTCCTAAAAACTCTTTTAGACCATATCAGCTTCTACATGCTTCAGCCAACAGCCAAAAGGGCAATGTACAGATTAAGTTACACAGAAAATATAAAAGTCAGAGTATATCTTTTAGGCCAACAATTATTGCAACCCACACTCAGACACCTGTAGTAGTACACTGTCATTTCTCAAGCACCACTAAATCTGCTTAGTGAACACTCATAAATCTTACCTTAATGTAGTCTTAGAGATAAGAATAAAATCTGAGTAAAAACCAAAGACTCAAACTCACCACTTACAGCACAAGAAAAAGAAAGAACCTCCCTGTGCAACCCACTGTTATTTATTTCACTTGATCTAATCAACCAATTTGCAAGCGCTAGCAATCTAATCAATACATATGTAACTTCAACTTACCATCATACAGGCTGTGCTTTCCTAGTATTTAGCAAGTAGAGGCTAGGAGGTATGGATACAGGATTACAGTGAGGAGAAATAGGTATTATTGCAGCTGTAGATAGGGTTAAGAGACAGAATCATGACAACTGCCTCCATTGTTTCATTGGCTCTATTGTTTCATTAGCTCCATTGTTTAGGGAGAAAATTACTTCAGGCAAACAGGGACAGTGCCTTGAAAGACATACAGAGTCAATTGTTATTAAAAGAAGAAACAAATTACTTATTCAGATTTAGCCTCATGGTCCCTTAAAGTAAAAAGCAGAGGAACCACAAATTACGGGGCTGTAGCCCAAAGTATTTCAGTGCTGAAACTTTTGGCTTACATTAAGGCACTTTGAAAGCTTCACTCCAGGTTTGCATGGAGTAGCAGAGCTGCACAGCAATACACTAGTGTCCTTAGTACTAGAGAAAAATGTGAAAGGGATTTGAGTAACAAAACAACACAAGCTTCTTCAGCTCATATCCTCATGGCTGCAGCATTTACCACAGAGGTGGAAGAGCAGATTCACAAGGCACAACTAGGGAACCAACCACACCGTGCTTGTATGAACTCTTTCATATTGAGGGGAGAAAAAGGGATGTTTGTGTAGCTATAACCTTGTTTTAGAAGAACGTGAAACTGAGACACCGTTTCACATGGCGGATAATCTAGGAAGTATCTGATATGTGTTTCCAGCAAGTGTTTATCAGATGAAGCCTGTCAGGAGGAAAAGGGAGGTATAAGACAGGCACTATTCTACTTAGCACTGTCAAGACTGAGATGTTCCGAGATAGACAGCCCATAAGTACAAGTGCCTGAGGCATTTCAGCATTCAAAAGTAGATTAAGGCTAAGTGGTAGGTTTGCAGGTGTTTTCAGGGTGGCAGTTTTAAACCTAGGCACCCAGATGTTGCTCAGGTCCCATTTTGGAGCTGTCCCTTGGGTCTTAACTTTGCCAAAGGGCTAAAGCACATTAATAGTCTTCATGGATCACATCCTGAAATTAATCATGGGTATCATGCACATGACCACAAACGATTTATATTCCACTTGATTTCTGTCAAGACTGAACCCTCTATGGAAGTGGCCTTTCTTACCTTTCATAGAAGAAAGTGCACAGCAATGTTTTTATGGAGATGACAATTATTTAACTGTCTCTGTCTCCTCTCTCTCTAAGTCTCCCTTGGGTGACATCCCTCTGCCCCTCAGATATCAACCACTCTCTCCTTTCAGAATGTCTCATTGATTGACCTACTTGATTTAAACTCGGAGCAATTGCTCTTAGTTTGAAGTTTGCTGCTCCTCAGACCCAGAGAAAGGCAGGAGTGTCAAACAGCTCATCTGTACTCTCTAGCTATCTCAGACGGTCTGGTAAAAAGCATCTCCATCCAAACCTTCCCTTGCATAAGACAGCATAATGTTCCCCCTGTGAATGTGGCTGGAACAGCAGTACTGGATTTATTCAAGGCAGGCAGCACAAGTTTCTGAAAGGTCCTTTGATCTTTACAGTTATGTCTAGGAGCACAATCAATCCTGTTGTCTTTAATTTGCATTAGTCCAGGAGCTGAAGTGGCTCCCTTGCAGAGATGTTCAGTTTTTTGCTATGCTCCTTCTGACAGGGGCAGGAAAATTGTGTACATGCACAAGGCTACTGGTGTTTTCTAGGAAGCACTAATTAGGGATGGCTGACTAGATATAAATCACCAGCGGGAAGGAATATAATTGTCTTACAGATTCTGACGGCTGCTTAGAGGCAAAAAACCCAAAAGGCATGTTAATTGCTCATACGACAGATTCTTTCACACAAAAAAGGTTTCTTTTTTTTCTTACCTTACCTTTCAGGCCCCGTTTTCTGAGAGCCTGACTATACTTGGTTTAAATCCCATCTTTGTGCCTTCACCAATACAAGAAAGAAGACATTTAATAAATATTTCTAAATGTAATGAAATCAATGAGACTTGGGAACTTGGATTAAATTTAGAGCTAGTGTTCTTTCTGCATAACCCTTATACTCCTTCCTACTTGGATTCAGTGAGAGAGAAGAGGCCCTACGCACATTTCCTGAGCACATGGAGACTCAAGTAAGTCTTCTGGGTCAGAGCCCATCAGTGTGAGTAAAAAAAAATAACTCCGGTGTCCCAGTGCCTAAGCTGGTGCATAAAATGCTTTCACACCTTTAACCATGTAGAAGATGTCCTCTTCCAGTCTTTCTTTGATGGCATAACACAGTTTGACATTGGATAAGAAGAAGGGAAGGGAAGGGAAGGGAAGGGAAGGGAAGGGAAGGGAAGGGAAGGGAAGGGAAGGGAAGGGAAGGGAAGGGAAGGGAAGGGAAGGGAAGGGAAGGGAAGGGAAGGGAAGGGAAGGGAAGGGAAGGGAAGAATAATCTTTTCATGATTAAGGCAAAGAGTCAGAAATAATGACTTGTAATGCAAGAACAGTTTGTTGATAAAGCTAATATTTTCTATTAGAACAAAGCATACTGAAGTCCTGAAGAGCTTCTCTATTTTTCTTTATTATACTATCTAGTCTAATAAAATTTTACTGCTACCTAAAATAAACCCTCTGACTACAAACCTTCTACTGCTTCTCTCTGTAGTACACCACAGCTATAAGATGTTGCTATCATGAGTTGTTAACATGTTTTACATCTTTTCTGTTCATTGATGATGACATTTTGAAGCTGGTCACTGAAAACCAGATTCTCAAAAGCTTTTATGTGCCTAATCATGCACATAACCTGTAGTGAGGTTGTCATTAGATAGATCTCAAACTTACATACACACTTAATGTTGGGATCCCATTAACTCACAGAATGCTTAGGCACCTAAATCCTTTAGGTTTTGTAAAATTAGCTTGTATTTTTAAACATGTCAGCAGATAAAGATTGGCATTGTCATTATCCATTTTTGCACTGTTGTGTTAATCACCCAAGACAGATCCATGTTTCTAAACAAACAAAAAATTTAAATCTCTGATTATTAAAATATTAAAATCCTGTCAATTTTGCCATTAATGAAACATAGGGAATACCTGCTTTGACTTCCTCTAGTGGAAGAAGGAAGGGCACTGGAGAAGGACAAAGAGAAGGGCAAAGAATGAGTAAGCACGTGTTATAATTGTGTTTTAAGCACATTGTATGTCACTCCGCTGGACTCTCTTCATCTTCTTTCCCCCTCTTCCATGCAACACACCACGATAAAGAACTCTGCTGTTCCTCTTGCTCAGAATTTGCTTGCATCTTGTTTGTGTTTGGATAAGGGTGAAAGCAGTCTCCTGGGACATTATCACAGAATAGCAGGCACTCAATTCTATTGCCATATTCATTAATAATTAGTGGGTTTTCTGTCAACACTTGCTTTCCAGTGTAATTAAACAGTCCATCAAGCTGTAAGCACATGCAATAATGTTTTTCAACCTGTGGTCCACATATCTGTGAAAACCTTAAACTATTTCTAAAGGCTGCACAAGAAGCCAAAGATATTGCAAGCTAGTTCAAATTCGCTAATTAAAATGAATGCTAAGGGACAGCAAATCAGAAGCAAACAAACAAAAAAAAAATACTGAACAGAGACTTGTGGCCCTTTCCCAGGCAGGTCACCATTTCAGCAGAGGAAACAAAACTGTAGAGTAAAATTCAGAGAAATAAAATAAAAAATAACAGAAATATAAAGAAACAAAATAAACAAAATTCAGAGGAGCTGTTTTAGAGGCAACCACAAAGACTAGCAAGCCAAGTAAGGCCCTCACTTAGGGGTCAAGTTAGAGTGCAAGGAAAGTCATTTAATATGCCAGTGGGCAAGGAAATGTGCCTATCATTCCAGTGAATTTAATGCTAGCTCTATATCCCTTATTAATTGGTCTCAGCTTCAGAAAAGCTTGCTTCAGGCTTGTTTTTCTCTGCAGAAGCTGACAGGACAACACCATTTGCTGAAAACAGCACATTGCTCAATCTTTGTTCTGTGTGCCCTATGACACTGGCTAGATCACTTAATTTGGAGTAGCTTTCATTATCAACATTTAAGTCCTGCAGTTGCCATCATTTTTACTTCAGAAAAGTAAGTGCTCTCCAGCAAGAGGACAAAAAAACTTGGATAAGGTAACTTAACATCTGTGAACTTACCAGGCACCTGGACCAAGAAAAGTCCTTTAAGAGGGATGCTGAGATTAAGTCAAAGACATAGACTGGTTCCTCTTGCTCTTAACTGGCCAAGGTCAGAGTCCTCTGTATCCTTAGGGATCTTCCTGAGACTTATATGGGGTTTTGCCATCATATTCAGTACTGATTTCAGTATTCATAATTAGCAGATACTCAGGGGCGGGGAGGAAAAAGCAAAAAAAGAACCAAACACAAAAAGCCTGACTGCAGCAAATGTTAGCCTGTAAACAAGCACTTCATATCTTTATACCATTCTTCAAGAAGTAAAGGGGAAAATACAATAATTAATTCACTATTGTGTCTGCAATGTGCTAAGCAGCTATGAACCATGTCCAAATCTGGAAGGAAACTAGCTCAGCCTTTGGCTAGCACAGAATATAAACTTTTGAGATCAGAAAGGAAAGCTGCGAGTGGAAGATTCCTGTGTCGGAGATGCAAATACAACTTGTAACTGAGGGGAAATATTATAAAGAGCTGTAAATGGACCAAGTTAATGAAAAAAAAAAAAAAAAAGGAAGAGCACACATTAAATGTTATTAAGGTCCCCTGGACAGCAAAGACCACTTCATTGGCTAAACGAGCTAGCTAAGGAACTCATGGTTATGACAATATGTAGCTGATGGGTCCTCCTCCTCTCCTCCCCACCATAAAACCCCCAGGAAAGATTTTGTATGTTGATAGCCGTAATTAGAACTGTCTCCTAGCTCAGCGTGTGCCTCCTTTCCCTAAAATATTGAGTGCCTTAAACCAGTATCACCAAAAAGCCTGGAGAAAATTCACTAAATAGAGCAGATCCTGTAACTGAGGGAGCTTCACTAAGAGAAGCCTAATGAGCTGATAAATCAGCCCCTCTCTCCCACCATAGCCAAAACTCCCATTAGCATCTGCAAGTGGATGGCCAGTAGGTGGCAAGAAGCATGGTGGGGTTAGAGACGTATTAATGACAGCACACAGCAGGAGCAGGCTGGGATCTAAATACCAAAGATGGATGTGGGGGGCTGAACTTCAGCATGCAATGAAGTAGTGGATGTCTGCTTAAGACTGCTTTTGAAGCCATCTACTGAATTGAAGAGTGTCTACACTGCAATGTTAGGGTGTAAATCATTACTATCTCTCCCTCAGTCTCACTAGGAGACAAGCACAAACGATCAGGCCTAATTGTTCCTTAATATCATTATTTATATTCTAAAGCACTGGGGACATTAGTGCCAAACACTTTTCCTGCACTGACATACTGCAAGGAGCCTCAACCAGTCCCTGTAAGCCTTTATTTCTCCCTTTAGTGACTTCTCTACAGGATTCCTTGTTGATTTTGTCTCAGAGGCCATAAGGCTCTAAATACAGCCATAAGTTGACCATGCTGCTTCTTTTCATGTGTCTCTGACAGCTCCCAAGCAACTTGTGCTAGAAGGCTGGCTGTGCTAGCCCATCCCTGGACCCATGGATTCAGAGTTACATGGGCATCCTCTTACAGTGCTAGTAGGTTAACAGATTATTCACAGGCCATTAACGGGTTTTTTCATGCTGGTATGTTTGATCATGAGGAAGGTGTTTAGCTCTTAGAATAGATTCAGCCAGTGACCCAGCTCAGACAAATCCGTGCATTTTTTTTTCACAGAACTGAATAGAAGTGGTGCATGAATGTAGCGTCTTCTTGCATCAGTTGCATCTCTGATGGTTATTCCTCATTTTTTACTGCCCCTGGTTAGATAGAAAGGATTATTCTGAAAAGGGCTGCTGGATTTAATCTGGGGAAAAAAAAGTGCAGCAAGCTCTAGAAAGTTACTGCAACCCTCAGCAAAAGCCTACTCTTCAGGTTTGGAAGAAGAGACAATGCCCTTAGCATAACTGGATATTTTAGGCAAGTGAGGCAGAAGCAAGATAAGCCTGGGAGAAAGCCAGCTAATCTGGGTCACCAGATGGGATGCTGTAAAGCAAAAGGCACAGTAGCAGGAACTATCTGAATGAGAGCAAAACTAAAGGATATAGTTATTATCAGTAGCTCTAATGTTTTTTAACCAGTGGGGATGGCAACAGAAAAATCTGTAGTAGACTTGTGTGTGCTTATAAAGCAACAGACATTTAAGAGAACAACATTGTACAGAACAGAAACAGTGTAGGCTATTTATTATCAAGGCAATAGTAACATGACAGGAATATTTAGTTATTAGAAGCTGTAAGCCAGAAAATACAGCCTCTACTTTTTAAAGGATCTTGTAATTTTCTCCTACATGTGCCTTTTGGCACTCAGGCCAAGCTGACATATGTCCACCTCTGCAACTTTGGGGGTAGACAGCAAAATACCCGCTGTGGATTTCTGTGGAGGCACACAGCATGAAGACTCTAACGAATCTGCTGAACATCTTTTGCAGCCCCAAAAGTTCTTATTTTACTTTGTCTTCAAAATGAGGGTTGAAGGCACACATTTCAACAAGAAATTCTACTCTTACCTCATGAGCAGGTGTTGGGGTTTGGGACTTTCTGACTTCCTCCTAAGGTGCTTCAAATTTCATGCTCCGTCTGAGCTGCTGGAAGCCTGTATTTGAGGCTTTGGGGATAGCCAGCAAATTCTCTCCATGATGGCTACCAAGCAGTCACAGGATACATCCAGTTCTGGTGTGTTGAGTTATTGGGCTTGGCTGGAGGAATTGTGCTGTCTGGGCTAGTGCAAGAGGAAATCAGCACTCAGAAAGATTTTACTGAGTGGTTGTATAGATTTGATAGAGATGGACCTCACCATGCTCCAGCAAAGACAGAATGACTGCTGCATCAATCCTCTCCAGACATTTGTGTTTGGATTTGACACAGCAATGAGAAGGATCTCAACATCTAGGTTTCAAAATGGAGATATGCAATTGTGTTTAGCACATGGTAGAAATTGGACTTTACTGGAAACACACTGGTCTAACTGGTTAGCTTAGACATATGCACACTTTCGAGGATGCCTGGATTTATCCATCTGCCTATATAAAATAAGAAGTGCAAGGAGGACCATAAGAACATAAATGTTCAGACCAAGAGTTCATTTAACACAGTAGTCTGTTTCCAATACATAGGGAAAAGGACACAAGAATTAGATAAGATTCATTCCAGCATTCAGTATCCGCAGCTGATACAGCTGGAAAAAATGGACAAGCTTCCATCTATCTTCATTACAGCTGGGATAATAAATACTACTATTTTTCCCTAAAGACCTTGTATCCAGATATTATGCTTGCTACAAAACTGTTATTATTGTGTAAAACAAAATGCTGAAATATGTCCTTCAATATTCCTCATTCATTCCATTCATGTGAGAGGATGACATTTATCTCTGGTGATTTTCGGATGGAAAATGTCTGGTTTTCCTCGACTCTATTTTTCAAAACTAACATGTAAACAGATCAGAATCTTCCAAAAATAATTTTAAAAAAAGACATTGATTGGGCCTGATTTCCCCTACCCCTGCCCAGTTTTACTATGTGGGAGATATCTGTGTTATTTTAATAACAAATCTCATGTGGCTTTCTGTCTTTCTTTGAAGGTCACTTTCCAGGGCTGAAAGAATTCATATCTTGTTTTGGAACAACAGCTAACAGCTGCTTGATGGTCACTTCACATGATGGACTCTGCTAACATCTGAATCATGTTAGGCTGGAGATGCAATAATTGTCAACAACAGAGACAGCACACATGAAGCAGCATCAAAGCAATGAGAAAGACAGATACACTGTCTGGGAGTAGCGAGAAGATGAACCCTCATCCCTGTCAGTAAGGGCTGCCATATACATTAATTCTGCTTTTCCATTCTACTACTCAAAATCCAAAAATGTGTAGGCTTCTTTTGGGGGGAAAAAAAAAATAATCCCCAATTATGGGCCATTTGGATAGGTTCAGGTTTCTTTGGCTTTGGTTCAGTGAGAAATGAAGATGTAGAAGACAACATGGAAGACAAATCTGGACTCAGGACTCTCCCTTCCATGTCAATGGCAACTTATGGTCTGGCAATATATAGGCAACACCTTGAAGGGAACTTCACTAAGGAAGGAAATATACCGTGACAATCCATTTTTGCAGTATAATGCTGTAGCTGTGATGGTGTTGGGGTATGACAGAAGGGCTTTTTTCCTTCTGTGTCAACATATACAGCAAAAAATAGTATGTCTCTATAAACATATCAACTTCCTGAAAACACAGGGAAGATGTGAAGGGGAAAAAAAAGTCACCAAGACTGCAAAACTGCTTGCACTTAAAAAAAAATCATAAAAATAATAATGGCTGAATAGAAACATTTCATAGCAAGTTCTACAAAATTAAAAAAAAAAAAATATCAAGGCCTCAAAGGCCTTGTTGTAATCAACTGTGCTAGTTTATGGATTTAGCTCATCAGCCTGGTGTCTGTCTTGGTTCCTTCTTCTGCCAACCTGTCCTTAATCACCAGCAGGCTAACTGAAAACATAAATGATCTCCGAGAGACTTGCTTGCAAGCAAAATCAGTGTGTGCCACAGCATGGGTTTCTTGCAATTAGGGCCTTAATTCCACTCCTTCTGCCATCGGTGGTCATTCTAGATTAAAACATAAATGACTTTTTAATGCAAGGAAAGACAAGATATTTCCCTGCTTCACCAGCCAGCAGGTATATAAAAGATATTCAAAGCAATCAGACGGAAGGTTTAAAAGAGAGAGTCAGTTCACGCAGCACTCAAGGCAGAAATGTACCCATTAGAGTTATAACAAATCAAGACATGTACCCTGATGCATAACTTCTTTGATGGACTCTTCTCCCCAAAGTCCGTGGCATCCTTGTGTTTTGAGCATATCCTGTGTAAGCTTATTAAATTGTTCCTCTAATTAACTTTATAGCATGAACTCACAGTTGGACTTACTGGTCAGAGTTGGATTTTGTTGTTTAATGTTCAGACAGTTAAAAGAAAAAACTGCTCACTGGGGAAAAAAGTTCGCTGAAGGAAGATCAAACAGTCTCCAAATATTAGCCAAGCTTATTACGTAAAAGGCATAGGTGAAGTGTCCCAAAGACAAAGAACATCCATACGCACACACACCAAAAACACCCCCAAATCTAAGGCTCTGCTATTTGCTGGGCCCCAGAAGGGCAGAAGCTGGAGGCGCAGGACGAGCCCTACTGCAGGGAGACAACAAATGTCAGTAGCCCTTGCTACAGCACCTCAGAAGCACCTCAGAAGCATGTTTCCTATTCTCCAGGAGCAAGAGGTACGCAAAAACCTGGTTTTCTCAATCTCCCCCACCCTGTTTCTTGGGTGTCTTGTGCCATGTTCCCTTTGAAGGAGTTATCAGACTTCAGTACTTCAGGAATGGGGCCACCCAGTTTTGGTTGTACTGCTGAGGTGCCTTCAGCAACACACGTGGCTTTTTAACAATGCCCGGGAGCAGTAGAGAAGTTAAAGACAGTAAACCAGCCTGGTAGCTTGTTAGAGTCCCTGCTAAAAGGCATCTCCCTCTTTTCTTTTTTTTTTTTTTCTTTTCCTTCTTTCTACAGGAACTTTGTTTCTATGACTCATTATTTCCTTGTCCAAAGGACTTTACATAACAGAAAGGTAAATACGACTTGGATTGGTGCAAACCAGCCCTGCCGGCCTGGCCTGGAAAACAAAGTTGGATTATTGAAAAAAATTAATGACATAATCTTTTCCAAATAGAAAACAAAAATGAACACCCTTTAGGAAAAAAACTTTCCAGGCACCTAATTTACCGGCAAGTGAATAAAGAAATGCCTAGAGATTTACACAGAAAATCTTGGGTTTTCCCTTTTTCCAAGGCCTGCTTCTGCTTACATTAAGGCTGATGAACACAACTAAGTTAAACATTGAACAATTTTCCCCAAGCTCTGTTTAGGCTGAACATTGTTGCTACTGCTGTTTCAGACTTGAAGAAAAGAGAGTGTGTTCAAAACCTTTGCTTTTTCCCATTGCGTCTGCTGTTATGATGAAAGATATCACCTCTGTTTCCAGGCTTTGCTTCATTAAAGCTGGAAGCAACCTTGCTGTTGAACAAGGTCAGTTTTTTAATGTTGCCATCATACACAAAGCAGATATTGGACATGTGAGTCAAAGTTACTGGCAAATATGCCCTTTTCAAAATGAGTCCTATTGGATCTCTTTAAGGCAGAGACCTGTTGTGTATGGAGTCAGAGGAAAAAACGTCCTGAGTGCTACAAGAGGATGATTCCTACACATCATTCCAAAAATTAAATTGGATCATACTGCAAAAAAGAGCAAAAGAAAAACCAAAAGTCTTCCCCAACAGCAGTTGTATTTGCCTAGCTTTATTATCATGATAGACAGAGCAGTAAAAAGTCAATTAATTCTCTTCCACAAACATACCCTCTAATTAGTGACTGCTGTTTCCAGACTGAATAGGCAATAAACACGGCAAAGTTTATCTTCAGTGGAAGGTAAATATGTACAAACTTGTGTATATACTTGGATAGAAACACACAGAGAAATATATATTTTATATAGCTTATATACTAGATAACTACACAAAGTGTATGGCTTACTAGGGTCATCTGCCATTAAATCTTTTCAATCTGCCATTAAATCTTTTCTTGGTGCTTTTGTCATCTGGTAAGCAGAAAGTGCATCTGCCTAATTTAATTTGGAGATGAGAAATAAACTTTAAACATTGCTGTAGAATTGCCATTTTGTATATTTTTATCATCGTATAGGATATTATTAGAACAGTACCTGGAAACCTTGATCGCCTTGGGGTCCCCTTGTTGAAGCTGCTTCATCTTTTATCAAGTTCCCTTAACCACATGGTAGGAAGACTAGAAATGGAGCTGAGTGATAAGCAGCCATGGTCAGGTAAACACATCTCCTTTTGAAATGGGGCAGTTCTGGGATGGCTCAGTATTTGACTGGGAGAGTACCTGGGATTTCTGGAGACCTTGTGCACAGGTAAAGGAGCTGAGGGTGAACATTAGACCTCAGAGCTGCAAGAGTTGGCTCTATAGTTTGGTGGAAAGTGACAAAGAAAAGAGGGAGGATGGAATATCAGAGGCATCAGGATGGTATTCAAGGCCGTCCCCCCAGCCGTGTTGGTGGTGGGAAGCAAGAAGGAGGGATCTGTCTGCCTCCTGCACTTCTGCAAAATGCAACTTCTCAAAAGCCCTCCTTTTAGCAATCCTGTCTTTGCTTTCCCATCTTGCATTCTTAAGCTTGGGAAAGCATCCCAAAGCCATGCTTATCACAAACAAATTACGGTCACAAACTCTTTGCTGTGCACCTGTTGACTGTCCCCATCCCTGCCTACTTCCAGAAACCCCAACTGCTCAAGACCCAGTTTAAAAAATTCCCCCTGAGACCATCGTCATTCAGAGGGACTGAATGAAACGTGCTGCCTGTCTGACCTCTCCAAAGCCCTGACTAACGTGTCACAGGCCTGGATTTACCTTTTCTTGATCCCCGGTAGGACGGGATGACTGGACCTGCGAAGAGCTTGGCTACCCTCTGCGGGCAGAGAGAGAGATGGAGCCCGGTGCCTCCAGCAGATCCGCAGCTCCATCTAGTGTCACACAGCCAAACAGCGAGGGAGAGAGCAAATAGCTAGAAAGCAAAGGAGCGATCACAAAGAAACTCTTTGGGGTGTGACTCACGTCTTAGCAAGAACAGAAAGGGGTTTGCTCTTTCTTGTTAAAGTATTGAAGCTACAGGTCTTTTTTTTTTTTCTTCTTCTTTTTTTTTTCTACAGCTTTGCAAGGGATAATTGATGGTCTCAAAGGACTGGAGGTACTGAGTGGCTCGCAAGAGCACTGTACCTTTGGGGCTGAGTTTTCTGGGCTGAGGGCAGAGCTTTGGTCCTTTAGTAGAAAGCACAACATGAGAAGTCAATGGGAGCAAGGCTGAGTGCTTGAGTTCCCCTCTCCAGAGTTGAGTATCTCAGGCATGGTCCACAGAGTTACATTTCAAAGAAAAACTATAAAAATGGAAGTACCAAAGTTCAAATTACAGTCCTAAAAATCTCTGCACAGATTGGGCCAGAACTCCATAAACACATATTATTTACCCCCTGGCCCTGCTTTTAATTCTGCTAGAAGCACTTAGCCTTCCTGTATTGAGGGAGTTTTAGCTTTCCTCATAGTAATGTCTAATCCACACCTCAGACTTGACAGCTCTTTGACATTGGAATTTCTTTGACAGCCTTCTCAGAGGCTTCTAGTGGGCTTGTCAATGTTCTCTGAGGTCACTTAATGATGCAGGATGCAGAGGGCTTGTGGGGGTGCCATTGTCCCTTCAAAGAAATAGATATTTAAAGCACTTACATATCTTGGGAGAATCATAGAATCATAGAATCGTTTAGGTTGGAAAAGACCTTTAAGATCATCCAGTCCAACCATTAACCTACACTACCAAGTCCACACTAAATCAGTCAAGGGTAGACTAGACTAAACCATGTCCCAAAGTGCCACATCTACCCGTTTTTTGAACGTTTCCAGGGATGGGGACTCCACCACCTCTCTGGGCAGCCTGGTCCAATGCTTGACCACCCTTTCCGTGAAGAAATTTTTCCTAATATCCAATCTAAACCTCCCCTGGCACAGCTTGAGCCCATTTCCTCTCATCCTATCACTGGTTCCTTGGGAGAAGAGCCCGACCCCCCTCCCTGCCCCCTCCTGCCAGGAGCTGCAGAGCGATCAGGTCTCCCCTCAGCCTCCTCTTCTCCAGGCTGAACACCCCCAGCTCCCCCAGCCGCTCCCCACCAGCCCTGTGCTCCAGACCCTGCCCCAGCTCCGCTGCCCTTCTCTGGACACGCTCCAGCACCCCAATGTCCTTCTTGTGCTGAGGGGCCCAAAATATAGACAGGCAGAGTTCAGATGTACCGTACTTAGGACTTGAGAAGGAAAATTGATTTTATGCCCAGTGGTATTTGTTCAGTGTGTGCAAATACAGCCTTGTAAATAAATAACTGACTCTGTGTTTAGTTTTCATTACTGAGAAATTAGGAAAACTGGTTTTAAAGTCAAAGTCAAATCTGAATGTACCTGATGTTTTTTCCTCATTTGATAGGTTGTATGATGTTTCATTTGGATTTGAAGCTCCTCTTGGTCTCTTCAAACCTAAAGGGTTGAATGTCCTCAAAGATTACAAAAGACAAAGCAAACCAAAAATTGTTGGAGCAACTATTTACTGCAAATTTAAAAAAGAATCTTTTTTATTTTAGAATGTAGGAGCCCTCTATTCTTTACTTTTAATTTGTATGTTTATTCAGCTGAAAGAAAATTCTGAAATTAGCATTATTTCACCAAATGGTTCAGTCAATCCAAATCTTCATTTTTCAAAGAGTGACCATTCACCTCAAAGAATTCCACACATTAGAATAAAGACAGAAGTACCTGCAATTTTTTCCCTAATTAATGGCTTAAAAATGATTTATTTGGTTTATTGCTCTATTCTCCCCTCAACCACCCCCAATAAACTGGGTAGAAGAAACAGCAGTGCCTCAGTGTAAACACAAATAAAATAATTTCCACCATTTTCAAATAACCAAATATTTAATGAATAACAAGGGTGTCTTTACAGACAAAGCGTTATTTGCTGACATATATGATACTGCTATGTGAACTTTTTCTATACCAGCAATGTTTCCTGGCTAAAAAAACCCATCCTTTACTCAGTGTTTAGAACTTTTAGATCCTAATTAAAGCAGGTAGTTCTGTGACTAGTGGAAACAGTGAAGGATTTTTCTTTTTCTTTTTTTTTCTAATGAAAATGAGCCTGAAAATTTGAACTCATGTGATTTCTGTGACTTCTAAGTTTTGGTCTCATGCACTGTTCTTTCCCTCAACAGGGAGCACTAAAGAGGTCATGTTCCATCATATGGTTCCTTATTTTCATTAAACTGGTAAAAAAATAATGCTATTCAGCCTCTGTTGCTTTGTCAAGAGTAACTGGAATGGGACATTGGATTTCAAAATTTTGGGGGGAAAACAGGTAAGAGCACACAAGTAGACAGGGATCATGCAAATCATCTTCCATGAAACCATTGAAGTAGCTACAGAGCAATTTTATTTTAAGATACTCCATACTGCTAATTTCAGCACTGCATTTTGCTGTCAGCTCATGGATTTTGTTCCAGTGCCTGGAAGTTATTAGAAAGCCTGATTTCTACTTCCCCAAAGATAGCTTTTTTTCTTTCCTTGATTATTGCTAATCAAAACCATTTTTCTTGACATTTTTTTTCCCAGTACGGGAGCAGTTCAGGCATGAAAAAGTAGATATCTAATCACACTGCCAATGTCCAGGTGTATCTCAGAGGTGTCCACAAGGCAGATGGATACAACACCGCAGTTAAGAGATTGTACTGGGGTAAGAAGGAGGAAGGGGGGACCTTCAGAGTGACGACATTTGTCTTCCCAAGTCACTGTTACGTGTGATGGAGCCCGGCTTTCCTGGAGATGACTGAACATCTACCTGCCAGTGGAAGTAGTGAAAGAATTCCTTATTTTGCTTTGCTTGTGTGCACGGCTTTTGTTTTACCTGTGAAATTGTCTTTACCTCAGCCCATGAGTTTCTGTATTTCTGCCCTTCCAATTCTCTTCCCCATCCCACTGGAGATGGGTGCAGTGGGAGGGAGGGCAGTGAGCAGCTCTGTGGGGCTGAGCTCCCTACTGGGGTTAAACCTCAACAGAGATTTTGCGTCCTTCTGGAGCAGCAGCTGGAGGCCAGGCAGACTGTCCTTAAGTATCTCAAATGGGGCCAGATGTCCGTCCTTAGGCACCTGAATTACTCCTTAAGCAGCAGCCAGGGAAAAAAAAAAAAAAAAAAAAAAGATTATTTTGTCAGATTTGTTGTGGGAATACTTCCTTTTTGTTTTGACTTGGAGGGTTTCAGTGAAACATTTAAACTTTTTCCTAAGAAAAAAACTCACAAAAGCCACACACACACAAAAGTTACAGTATTTTGGGGAGAAAAAAAAAAAGAAAAGTTCTATCTAGTTGGAAAATTATAATCTAATTTTAAAGCACAGTTCTTAGACTAGAGTTGTTTTGGAAGTGGGGTGAGGATGAAAGGACATTTAATTGAGGTTACAGACTGCCTTCCTTTGGTGGCATTTTGCTGGCTTCAGAAAAAAAAAAAACAATTTCCACTGCCTTCAGATCTAGCTTTGGATACTGCATTAGAACAAAGTTCATACTTTGAGGTGCAGTTATGAGCAAGACATAGTCCGTAGAGTGTCTCCCCAAATATCACCTTGTTCTGGTTGCAAATGTAGGATTCAAAGTGTGAGTGAACACTTCCCATAGATGGGATACCTACTCCCTTTCTCAAAAGCCCAGGCAACAATAAAATCTGATTATTATTTTTTGTTATCAGACTGATAGGTTCTGCTCCAAAAAACCCCATTGTCTATGATCCGTTTATCTATGACTTAATTTTGTCTGTTCTTTTTTCCTTTGTCACGGGATTGTCATTAATATTTATGCACTAGCAGGTCTTTAAAGAGTTGGCCTTGTACGAACTCTTACCAAGTTTATAAATGTGCATTACATAGATGTTTCTTGGTGTACCTAAATTTCTGTAATGGGTTCCATAATAAAGATGGTTGCATATCAGCTTTAAAATTAGTCCATGTGATTTCTGTTAGCAAGTGCCTGCTAATAAACCCTCTAGCTATTTTCTTGCACCTTTCTGACCTCAAATCACCTTTCCAAGTGCTTGACTAGTCTCATTTTTGCACGTATATGTAATATTTACGTTCTAACGCTCTGCAGTATTTGGCCCCGACTTTTTTGTTCTAGCTTTGCAGAGATATTAGGAGATAAACTAAGGTGATAAATATATTAAAGACGATTTTTGTATGGGTTTTCATTTACAATATGTTGATATTTATCATGCAACATTTGACATGTTGTGATTTTCCATGAAGTATACCTAAAAATTAGAGAATTAATAAAGCATAAACAAACTATTCTTACTTGTTCAGACCTGTATATTTTTCATTTTTTTGTTCACTGGTAGACTGAACGTCTTTTCCATTTATAGGAATTAACAGCAAGCTGAAAACCCAATTATTCCTGCTCCTCCACTTCAAAAGTCTCAGTTCAGTCTCAGTAGTGCCCTGACTTGCACTCCCTTTTTCTTTTCCTTCCTAACCAACACCACCTGCTCGCTTCTAGCATGAAATTCAGGTGTCAGCTCCCTGTCAGAGGTAAGAGCTTTGTCTCTGCACAGGCAGGTGAGCGCAAAAGAGCACGAAGCTGTTCATGGGAGGTGATGCCAACCCACCTGCCTGCCAGGTCTCACTGCGGAAGACAACGTCTGGGGGAGAAAGTACCTTGACTATCACTGAGGGAATCTGCACGCGTTGCCCGCATTGCCGGTGTCTTTAAAGGTCACCAGCTACGTTTGCCTTCTTTTTCTCACTGGATCCTTGAATCCTCTGCCGCGTAAGGTTCTTGTTGTTTAATTCACCATTGCAGCTCGTACACCACCTCAAACAACACTTGGGCACATACCACCAGCTCCTCAGACTCTTCAGGCCGCTAAGTAGTTTCACATTTAACCAACACAAAAGAGAACAGTCTTCCTGTTGCCGCTTCGTGTTTCATGAAATGTCCTTTTAATTACGGTGATTCTACCTCAGTAGCTTTTTTACTATAATAAGCCCTCCAGTGTCAGGAGGAGAAACAATAATAACAACAAACCCTGCATTATGAGGAAACCTTTAAGTCCTTGATACAAAGCTCACTGCCATCTATTAATTAACAGAGGCCACAGGAGCTGTTTTCGTTGTTCTCAGAAGAGAATTGTATTTGCAACTGATAGTTATATCCCTTCTAATAGAAGGCTGCAGAAATAACCTACTAATCATTTCAACCTGAATTAAGGTGGTGATGTTTCCAAGAAAAGATCTGAGGACGTGTACCCAGGCCAGACCTGCACTCAAGGATGTAATCATGTATCTTTTCAGGATTCATATACCCGCCTGAAAAGCAATTCTAAGAATAAACTAACAATGCGGAAAAGCCAACGCTGCTTTGTGCATTCACCTTCGCCTACCTTCTGCTTCTATTATTTCATTTGATTTGCTGGTTAATATTTGCATCAAGAGTTGCAGACTTAGCAGCAAGTGTAAATGGGAGTGCTGTTGTTTTATTATTTCCTTAATAACATCCCAGAGAAAATTCAGGGCCTCTTAATGGCAAACATCATGATAAAACTTTATTGCTCAGAGTTTTTATTTAAATAGCGGAATCAACCTTCTAGTCCTGAAATATTTAAAATGATAAAATACATTGTCTTGGGTTTTTTTTTGTTGTTTTTGGGGTATTTTTAAAGCTTAAGAGCATGAAATACAGTGGTACAGTTCAGTGTAAAGGCATTAATAGCTGCTTCTTTTCTCTGACAGTGGCTGTAGCAGAAAGCTCAGGAAAGGTATAAGAGCACGACAACTATGCAGTGATTATTCCGAGAATACCTGGCTGACTTCCAGCAATCTGCAGCTCAGCAGCTTCTGAAAAATGTTCTGGGCCAAACTGGTCAATGGCCTAATTATTTGCTACAAAAGTCAATCAGTTTAAACACGATGTATTAGGCTCAGCTGGTCACATTTGGATGCCTGTTGACCCATTTGGCCCTATAAATTGACAACTGACTATTAAAAGTAGGTATTTGTTAAAGATGATGTGTGATTTCAGTTCTTTTTCATCTGTTTGCATCTTCATCATCTCCTCTGATATTTTAGCTGTCATGGGTGTAAATTTTGACTCTCCTTACAGATTAGAGTGACATTAGAGAATTTTTTCACCACACTGTTGTAAGGATTTTGTGGTGGACTTGTTTTCTATTTTCATTTTTCACAATTATTTTCCCTGGGAGAGAAAGAAAAAGTAGGGAAAGAATCACTTTCATGATCTCTTCAGGTGAATATTGCATATTACAGGCATACACAAAAAAGCCCAAATATTGAAATAATCACTGTAATTTCTTCATCAGGAAATGAAGACCAGAAGCTAAGTCAGTGTGATCAGAGAATGTAAAAGTAACATGTGCCTGAACCTTCAAGTCAATTTTATTTTGTCAGTATGCAAGAATTATCCACCAGTCTTTTGAAATGATTGATCTGCAAGAATCAAAACCTGTTTATAAAAGTTAAGTAACAGGAAAGAGGTTCAGTGAATATGTATAAATGATGAACTGCTCACCATATTCAGCACAGAAAACTAGCTATTACAAGTATAAATGGAAGTATCCCTGTTTAAGAGGAACTTTATGAGTTTATATTCTCTGGCCTGACTACCATAAGTCTGGAGTTTTTTTAATAGTTTTGAAATATTGCTGCAGAAAGCAGAGAAGGCAATCACACTTGTCTTTAAAAAAAGGAAATTTTGGCCAAATCAGCAAGTTCATACAATAGGATCTTTGAAAATGTAAAACCTTTGTCCTGGTTTCAGCTGGGATAGAGTTAATCTTCTTCCTAGTAGCAGGCACAGTGCTGTGGCTTGGATTTAGTATGAGAAGAATGCTGACAACACACTGATGGTTTAGTTGTTGCTCAGTACTGCTTACACCAGTCAGGGACTTTTCAGCTTCCCATGCTCTGCCAGGTGCACAAGGAGCTGGGAGGGGGCACAGCCAGAAGAGTTGATCCAAACTGCCCAAAGGGCTATTCCATACCATATGGCATCATGGGCAGTATAGAAACTGGGGGGGGTTGGCTGGCAGGCAGTGATCGCTGCTCAGGAACTGGCTGAGTATTGATCAGCGGGTGGTGAGCAATTGCATTGTGCATCACTTATTTTGTATATTATTATTTTCCCTTCATTTTCTGTCCTACTAGACTGTCTTTATTTCAACCCACGAATTTTACTTTTTTTTTTTTTTTCCCCCTGATTCTCTCCCCCATCACACTGGGGAGGGGGCAGAGTGAGCGAACGGCTGTGTGGTGTTTAGCTGCCTGCCAGGTTAAACCACAACAGTCCTCTTTGGCGCCCAACATGGGGCTTGAGCAATTCAAGATAATGATAGTAACTGGGAGAGGTAACGGGCAAATTATGAACCGAACAACGTTAGAGAACGGAATGATAACTCTTAAATATGTGATTCACAGAGGTAAGGGGTGGGAAAAAAATCACAGTCCCAAACTATAAGCTTGTCCCTTCTATGTGCTTCATGGCACACTTACACTGCTTCTTATTCCTGCTCTCCTGGGTGTAAATCATTTGCAAAGCTGAGTTAGTTTTTATGTAGTTTCTATTCATGAGTTCCTGGGTATAGATCAATCCTAATGCTGACTTGGTTTTTGTGCAGCTATATTTCATGGGTATTTACAATAAGAATTTTCTCACATTATTCAACTAATGTTGTAGGAAATAGCTTAATTCTCTGAACGTAATTGTGCAATATACTCCTTATTGCACAGTTCTCTCAAAAAGAAAAAAATGAAACTACCTTATGATTGAATTACATGAATTTTTTAATGGAAAGAAAATGGTTTTGATGCCTTTCCTCAGACATTTTTATTTTTGTTATTTTTAATGACCCCTAGAAAAATAAGAGTAACAATGGGCAAGCCCTACACAAAAACGTAACTAGCAAACAGCATCCTCCCCACATAATTATCATAAAACCAATATAGTTAGCTTTTGACCATCTAGAATTACTAAATCAGCAATGGTTGATTTCTTAGACAGGATTCAAATAATGTCACCTGATTTGCAGAATTAGCTCACGTGGCATACTGCTTCCACTGCTACTGTTTTCTTAAAATATGGATGTTCCAGTAACACTCAAAATTGCATCCACTTAGCCTTAATACATCATATTGTTGAGTTACTACAAAAAATATTTAATGACAAAAAATGTAGCAGATACAGTAATAAAATATACAATCTATTCTGAAATGTTGTTTGCTCAAAACAGAATCTCTCTTAAGCCATGACTACAGCCTTACTTTTGACTCCAGATGGTATCTTGACTTACTGATTTGCCAAAAGTTTAAACAATATTCTTACTTTGAGTCAAATCAAGATTTCTTTTTAATTTCCTTGTAAATGCCACAATAGTGACAAATTTAATTTTTTACAGTTTCCCTGCAGATTAGTTAAGCTGTTGCAGATCAATTAAACTGTTGCAAGTTCACAAATTTTGCAGGATAAAAACCTCTTCTTTGTTTCATTGGTCCATTCCTGGGGGAGGTTCATGGATTTTTCTTCCTGCACTTAAGAATCAGAGGGTAAGGTGATAATATTCTGGTGTCACCACACTTGTGTTAATATGAAATAAAAGCTTAGCTCTAAAAAAAATAGGATCCCATATTATTTTTGTCTTGGATTTTTCATGAAGAGATGTTCTGCCAGTAACAAATGGACCTGTCCATTGATTATTTGTTTGGATTATGATTTTAGCTAGATATGTTATTTGAAATACGGTTTTCATTAAATCTAAAAGCAGTCATTTGAAAACAGTTTGACAGTCATAAGTTTTTTTTAAAGTATTTAATCTCTTCTGAGAGGAAAAATCTTTTATACTAGGAAAGAAAAGAGAAAGAAAGGTAGGGAAGGAAGTGGGAATAAAGAAGAGGAGAAAGGAGAAAAAGGTCTCCCTGTAGTAGTTTCCATTGCCAAAGTTGACGGTGTTGTTTTAATATACTTTACATACGATCCTTTCTCATTATTAGCCTGTCAGATACTATTTGTGAAACAGGAAAGACTTCAGCTCCTAAGAGTCTGAAGGGATTGCTGTTTCTGAGACGTGCGGTAGCTTCAATATTACAGTTACTTACATGTTCTCCTGAGGGGAGCATTTAGAGAATACGCTTTGCAACATCCACTTTGTCAAATTTTAGGTATGTTACATAAAGGAAGGGTCCCTCTAGGTACCCTGTAATGAGCGGAAAAGGAGAGAGATGCCCTTCCACAAAGTAGTTCAAAGCAAAAGCCTAAATTTGGCATTCCTGGGGACTAAGCCGCTTTAGAGGAAATGAATATAAGACTTTCATCCAAGATTAAGGTAAAAGGAGGAATTCTGCAATTCTGCTTCCATAGACCAAATATGTACGTTGAAGGGAGTCGGCTGGTGTTGATATATTTTACATAGATACCAAAAGAATTTTCTGTTTAATCCTAGAGATTGACGGCCCTCCTGTTTTCCTGAGGTAGTTACTTTTTAGGGCAGATACTAGTGCTCTGATGACTACAACTTGAGCTGGAAGACCTACAAGATAGTTTCATCCCTATAAGACTTGATTCTGTCCCATTTGAGGGTTGTGACTCAGGAATCTTTAGCTGTAGTATTTTGCAATCCCAGAAATTGAGTCAACTAATTTCCCCCTACGCATAGCTTGCAGTGCTTGGCCTTGAGCACACAAAGTTTGCCTCACAGGAAAGCTTGTGGTTCCGGTTATGATTTCATTTTTCTTTAGTTTTCCTTTCCAGAACGTCAGCACTCAGAATAATGAGTCTCCAGGGGGTAGATCACATAAAGGATTTATGTCTTGGATTCATTTAATCAGTATAGCCAATGGCACGCAGGATCCAACTGGTCTAATGTTAAAACAAAAATACATAAAAAAAACCAAAACACTTAAGCATGTCTGATTTTCTTCTTTCATTACAAATAAAGCTATGACATGACTATCTCAGCTGTACATATCTACAACATAAAAACTTAAAGGTGAGAAGAACCTCATACTTTCTAGGATCACGGATGAATTAGTCAGCTAGGAATAGTGGCTGAATATGTATCAGAGTTGGGTCCTTGTATTTATTGCTATTTAGATATTTTGCATTATTTTTCTAATAACCAGTCATATTAAAAAAAAAAATCAACGTGTTTACATACCACGGTCTTGTTCCGTGTGTAATTCTTAGCTGATCAAAAGGTAATCAAGTCTTAGCTCATCATCCTCCTGGATGGTTTTTCTTTATGCTCTCCTCTGACTATTAAGAAATTGGCCAGCTCATCAAACTCATACATAAAGTGTTTGCTTCACCCCTATGTATCACATTCTTTACACTGTTCCTCCCATAAGTGATGCTTCTTCTAGACATTAAAATCTTCTGTGAACATATTTGCACCCTTATCACCTCCTGAAAACACATAGGTGTGTTTGTCTCAGTTAATTGGCTGGGCAGTAGCAGCACACACATTTGCTGTAATGCTCACTCTGTTCCTCTGTCTTCATCCATGGGCTTTGAAGGATGTGATAATTCTGCATCTGGTTTAGTCTCATTTTACTGACCCTTTGCCCTCGCTGCCAATGTCAGATTAGGAAGGCATTTTCTTCAGGGCAGGGCTATCTGTATGGCATGAAAACAAGAAAATAAGGAGGGCCAGGGATAGACAGAAGCATTGGTGTTTGTGGCATCTCTGTTGTTTCATTGTTAACATGCTACCTGGCATGGTTTGGCCTAGCACTCTTTTAGATCATGCCTGGGCACAGCTCAGGTGATAGCACAGTCCAGAGACTGTTTCCAATAGATGGTAAGGATGAGGCTGGGATCTTTCTGGGGGAAAAAGAAGTTAACTATATGGACAGGAGTTCTCTCTAACACTTGCTTTTGCAGCCACAGAATGGGCCCTTGCCCATTTTGATTTGCTAGGGCAGATGTAAGCTTTGGACCTGATTAAATTCCCAGAAAGCCCATCCTGATGGTTTGGGTTTGGGGTTGAACTGAATGCGACACCATACTTCCACAAAGCTGAGAGACTAGAGAGAAACACTAAGAAGATCATATCGAATGACAGGAGGAACTGGAACACATTGAGAACTTTGTTGTTTTTTAGAAAAAATAGTGGTGGAAAGACAGCCTTCTATTCATTTTTCAGAGGAAGTTTTGCCTCTTGGTGTATATCCATAACAGAGCTGACCATATTTCCTTGTTCAATGTGAAGAGTAACACAGGAAGGCACAGCAAAAAAACATATTACCATAATTTTTGACAGCAGAGCACTCTGGCTTGCCACTGCCAGAAAAGTTCTGGAGATCCCACAGATCTTCTGCTATGGCTCCTGTGACATGTCCGCTCTCCTTATCATCTACCCTTCCAAAGCTTGATTCAGATAACCTTAACGCATTGTGTTAGCACTGGGATCATTGGAAGTATGCAGTAATATCTTGAAAGAACAGAAATGAATGGTCTCAACAATACTCATTCAACTGCTAGTGTTTGTATTAACATCCATGCATCTTTAAAATCACCAAAGAAACTACATTCTGCTATGAGTGATTATTTTACCGCACCTAGGAAGCTGAAGAAGAAAATTAACTTCAGGATCTTTTACATGTTATCAGCTCTTTAGTATATACAGAGGGACTACCAGTGTGGTCGTAAAGTAAGTCATAGACCTCTTTTTTTTCTTATTTGGGGTCCAACTGTGGATAGTACAACATTCAGTTATGTGGTTCCGTGTAATATGCAGAAATACAACAACCAAGAAGCAAAAATCTAATGATAATGTTCCCTCAGCAAAAGACTATATATATATTTTAGGTGAGATTGAAGGGGACGCTTTAAATGAAGGAAGTGAAATCATTGATGAAGTGTACTATAACCAGATGATACAACCATGCAAGAAGGAGAAACATTTCTTAATGGTATGAAAAATGGGTTTAGGTAAAGGAGTGCAACCAGGCCTTGTTGTAATTCAAATCATCTTTGAGAAACACATAACATGGGATTCATCTCACCAAACATGAATGTTAAAAGTCAGCCTAAATCAGATGTCTGCTTTGGCTAGAATTTATCTTATTTGATTTAAGGGCTTGATTCATTTTCTCACACACAAGAATATAAGTCCAGGTAGCCTCAACTTGCCATGTCTTCAGTGCCCACATTTCATATCTGTCAGCCTCACTCCTGTGAGTGTTCAATATACTAAAGCATCTCAGTTGGCACTGGTCACCTATTACTGGGTAACTTAATTGAGCCTTGAGGTGTATGAAGTAATGTGGGATCTTAGCCAATACAGTCAATGGAGTCTAAATGTCCATTCAATGGACTAAATGAAGGTGCCATTTTAGGTGATTATTGACCCCAATGGAAGCCTAAACGTCCAATCTGCATCTAGACATCTACACGTTGATATCTAAATTTCTCCATGTCTTTAACAATTCCACTTCTCATCTCCTCTGAAGTCACTTAAAAGAGAGAGAATGGCTTAGGACCCCATACTTCCCACCACAATACAGTACAAATGAGTTTCTGACAGGAACTTTCTGTATCGTTCCCATAACTGTAAAGGAAGCCTAGCTAATTATTTTAGACTGGCTATTAACCACAGCAGGAGCTCACTTTTCCAGCTTACACATCCAGATAGATGCCTGCATTAAGTGTCCATACCAGTGTGTGGAATTTCGCCCCTAAAGTAAACATCTACATCTGAGCAATCATCCTATCCTCCTTTCAGAGATGGTGGAGATGAGTACACCCTGAGGAACTTATTATCTTGTCCTCTGTAGACATCTAAATTATGTCAGGCAAATTGCATTCAATGGTGTCTGTGACTGTGAAAATAACCTGAAATAATCAGTCTACATTTACACTCTTAATGTCTGAAATTAGATGAGAAAAGTACTACTGTAGGGGTGTGAGATGAGCTAGTTGTCTAAACCCCCTCTACAGTCAGTGGAGAAGTTGTCATATCAAAGAGAAAAGTCTGGCCAAAGATGCCCTTCTCTCTGTTAAACATAAAAGAAGCAGACACCAGTATACACTAGTTACTGAACTTCTGTGTTGTCAAAAAATAGGTTACTCATGTTTACCTATCTTCTATTTTGTAGACTCTACCTATGCCTAGGAGAAACATGGACCTTTTCTCGGCCCTTATGAAGGGAGCAAGCTTAGTCTTAAAACCGCATTTTAGTGAATAAAAATCAGTGGTGTTCTACTCATCTTGAAAAGCAAACGGAAATAAATTTGAGTTGAAATGGCCAGAGGAAAGCAAGAAAACAAATGAATAATATAATGCATAACACTATTTCTGAGGATAGGAACAGCTGGTTTGTCAACTCTTTAGAGACTATTAATAGGAATGAAGATTGCATTGTGTGTCACTGGAAAAAGTAACTTCCCTTAGGTTTGAAAAAATGAGTTTCTTATTCAACAGATAAGATACAATAGAAATAGAGAAGGGATCACTGACAGATTTAATTTTTTTTAAGTAGAAATACTGAAAAGATTAAAGGATTTTGTTTTTAAAAGAATCTAAATAGTATGTTTGTGGTAGACAAGTACAGGCAAGATATATTTTTCAAATTTAGAAAACATCTTAGATGCTTGGGTAGAATTAAGTTTACAGATTAAAACATGTGCGACAGAATCCACATGAGCCAAGTGTCCATGATTGCATGTCAAAACTCTGCCTATATTTCTGTGGTGTCCCTGGAGTCAGGCCAGGTAGCAGTAACAAAATATGGGTACATATGGAGTCAGAGCCCCAGAACACAGCAGGAACCAATTTTACCCAAGAAAAATAGTAAGTAGATAATACAGCTAGTGTATACAAAGCAAATGAATTGGACAAATTATCCTCATGCAGCTCTAAGTACTTGCTTTCTCATATTTAGTGCCTTACATCTTTAGTATCTCAACAACCATTTTTTCAGTTGTTTTTTTCCTCCTGCTTTCACCCCATTCCCTCAAACATCACAGAGATCACTCTCAGGAATAAAACTTCCATCCTTTTTATATACTCCCCATTTTTTAGATACGGTGAAGCTTTGTTTTTAATTATGGTTACAATACGTTACTCAGTAATCTCATGTTCTAACTACTGGATTACATGCTTTCAGCAATTACAGCCTTCTTCCCATGCTTCCAGGGCTTTTTGTTTTGCACCTTTAGTCAGATTTATCAAAAGATTGTTTAGAAATGTCAATAGAGTCACCTTTATTCTCTGGCTGATGGCTCATATTGCAATGTGGTGCTGGTGCACTATATTTTTCTTGTTTAAGGAGGTGCTAGTATATGCACACAGAGGAAACTCAGCTGCATTTCAGAAAGATTTTTGTTATTGAAAAGCCTTATTCAGGTAGCATACGGTATTAAAAAAACGTTGTCCAACTTTTACAAAGGTTCTAAGCAGCTCAGTACACGTCATTTTCATTAAATGGCATCAGTTGATTCAGAATATCCATGATAGGGATTAGGAAGAATCTTGGGTCTATTGCTTCATTGATTAAGTTTCATACCATCACAATGGCTAGATCACTTGTTGATGCTAACAGAAGGACATTTTTATGTATATCAGAGTTATATTCGGAGCCCAGGTTGGTGTTGTAGAGCAGTCGCAAAATAGAGCTGGTCCTTATCTTGGATTACTTACCCTATAACTGCCCTAAGAGAAAAAAAAAAAAATTGCTTAGTTATAGCCAGCTTATCAGGCAAGGAACTATTTTGTGATAAAAAGCAGCAAAATACATCAGAACGTACAAAAAGATTATGAGCAGTATGGTTACTTTCCTGTATTATTTCATTATTGGATCTTCTTTGGGTACATACAGAGAAGTAGCAGAGTAGAATGAATAAAGTAAATTAATATGGTAAACAGGAATTAGGTTTTAGCCTAAATAAAGTTTTAGCCTACAAAAGGATCTGTTTAAAGTAATGAAGGGATATAAGTAGACTAAGGAACTCAGAGACTTTAATGTAGGCGAGGTTTATAACATTAACTGAGACGTTACAGAAACCCAACAAGAGCAGGCTTTGTTTGCTTTATTAGCATGGACAAAAACTCTTACAAGAGGGGTTTCCAGCTAGTTAATTTAAAGCTCAAGGATTGGAATGTGGCTTGGTTTTTAGATCAGCTGGAGATCAGATAGGAAATGCAGATGGAGGGGAGAAAATATATAAGGTAGGAAGCACTGGGAGACCACCTCTGCTCAAAGAAGCAATGCCTTCTCCTGAGGACTGCTTACGAACACCCATGTCAAGAAACTACACAAAAAAAAAAAAAAACCAAACAACCCCAAAAAAATGGTTCTCACTTGGTTTTGCTCCAAACTAAAAGACTGGTTATGGTGACCTAAAAGACTTCATCAGAGTGACATGCAAGGCCATAAATAATGGAATCCAGCTGAAATATTGTGGACTGGGATGTCCTGCTGATATTCATTTAATTGCATCTTTGTGTTTACAGTGTGACTCCTGAGAGTGAGAGCAATTTCTTTTTGAAACACAGCAACCAAATGCCTGAGCAACATGACCTGACTTTGAAATTTTACTTATTTTGAGGGGAGGAGATGGTTGGGGCCAGATCTCCATAGGTCCCTTCTGACCTAAATTATTCTGTTCTCTATGATCTCATATACTCAATTTGGTTGAATACTGTTCAGCAGCAATAATAATCTGTTCCTATCCTGGGGGTATTTGACAGGCCTTTACTTTACATTTTCCTTTGCATTAGGAACTGCCTGATACCCTGTGGTGCCTGCCTTGTAGTGGGATCCTAAAAATTACTCCAATGTGATGAGAACCACCTTATTGACTGGTGAGAGTTGGCCACAGCTTTAACTCATCAATTATAGATGGGGAAAACCAGTCAAAATCAGGCTTCAAATGATTTTTTAGGGTTTAATCTCTTTATTTTATAACAGACTTGTTTTCTGGAGTAGTATTTGAGGCTTATCTGTGCAGATAAGTAATCAGATACCATTATGCACTAAAGAAAGACAAACATATAGAAAAGGGGAGGTAAATAAGAATTAAGTTACAAATGTTAACTCACAAATCTATGCTTTTGTCCCCCTCTTTATTCTGCACAGGTTGTAGAACTGGCTGTCTCTCTTACATGAGACTGGAAATACTATTTGATTTTAGACCCCTTATCCGTTGATTTGCAAACTAAGGTGGGGAACGTCTGATGCAAAACACCCACATTTCAGCATTTTAATACAGCTGTCCAAACTTGTACAAGTTGGCTAGATTCCCATTACAACAGAATGATTTGGTCAGGACTATCGGTGCAAAAAGAGAAATTAGTAGATACCACTGACATGACTCAGTTTCTTAAACATAAGTAAGGAATGTCACACAAGGTGTCCTTGTATATCTGAAATATCTAGCTGGCAAACATGATAAAGGACGTACAGGAGGGTTTTACACTTCTGAAGAAAGCTGTGAAAATATGTATTTCCTCAAATGGCATTAGATGCCTATTTTGGGGTAACTTAGGTGAGCCCTGGATCTCCTCTGACTGTACAGAACTTTTGTGTTTAACACCATTGGGAAATAATGAATGATAAACCAGATATGAAATAGCACTTAAATCTTATCAAGAAAAAATGGTTTTGTCATGTCCACAGTTCCTGCTCTCCCAGGCCCTGAAAATAGCTTGGTGCAATATTTACTGTGGCAAAACCGAGAACTGGTGCCTAGGTCCTATGAACACTGCTATTTAAAAAATTATTATCATTTTTTTGCTTCCCACCCACCCCCAAATCCAAGCTGTTGGCAAGAAGGGTTTTAGCTTTTGCCTATTGCACCAAGAAATAAAGCTACAGTTGAGGCATCTTTGTACCACAAGGGTCAGAAAGACCTCATGCAGCTTGTGGAGGAAATCCTCTGTCACTGCTCAAAATTTTCCATCCGAGAGGAGGGGGTTGCAAAATCCCAGAAGTTCCATCTCTGAGAGTGCCTAGGGAATACCATGCTGTCAGACACACTGAAAACCCAGAACCTTTGAAAACCTGCCGCCACCAGCCACAAACATGGGCCCATAAGCAGAAGGCGGGTTGAATCCATCATCTCTTCTTGCACAGAGAACATCTGCCTCCAAACGCACCCTAGAAGACCAGGCGGCGCTCCAGCTCCCCTCAGTTTTGCAGGTGGCCGACCAGAGGACAGGTTCATAGAGGTGGCTCCAAAATCCCAGGAGGATGCTGGAGAACCTCCTTCCCTTCTCCGCCAGCCCGGTCCTGCGGGGCGCGAAGGCGCCGGGCTCCCCCGGGAGGGACGCGGGGGTCCGGGAAGGGAGGTGCAAGGCGCTTCGGGGCGGGTCTTGGGCAGGTAGGGGCGGGCTGAACCTCGGCTTTTGACAGCTCCACGACAGGCAGAGGGAGCGGGGAGGACCCGCTGGCTGCTGCGGAGGATGCGAAGTTTGTGCTGGCTGCTGCTCCCGCTGGTGAGTGCCCGGCGGTGGTGCCTCTGGGTTCGGGGAGCAGGGGGGAGAGGGTGGGACACCGCACATCTGGCTCCTGACACTGTCGCCCACAGCTGGATGGCTCTGCAGCTGCCCCGCAGGATCGGGGCGGGGCGGGGGCGGGGATGTCCGCAGAGGCAGGGTAACTTTTCTCGGAACCAGGAGCAGGTCGAAAGCAAGAACAATAAGAAAAGGGTTAAAAAAGGGGGGATGGGGATGTAGGAGGGGAGGAAAGAAAAAATATTCCTGAGTTAGAGGTTTGATCCAGCTCTTTTCTTTACATTTTTCCAGCCCTTGGATGATATTAATAAAAGTCCTTTCATTTCCATTCATTAGAATTGCAGTTTCCAAAGGACACAAAAGCATCCCTAAGTCAGAATAGCTGTAGCATGGCTTTAGAGGGACAGAAGGGGACAGCTTGCTGTCCCAGTTGTCCTAAGAAAGGCAACTTTGCTGAAGAAGGAGGAAAACTAAAAAGGAATAGTTCTTCCTGATGGATTTGGGACATTTACCTCTTGGAGAGGGCACTGATGTTTGTACTGCTGAAGGCATCTGCTTATAATATCACCAAGCAGGAGCATGAGCCGTCTTATGTCTGCTGTGCACTGGAGGCAGCAGATGAGATTGTACCATTAAACATCGGGAAGATGAATGAGCACAGAGCCACAGTTCAAGCACGTATATCCCTCCCTGAGCCCCGTGCTCCACTGCTGGCATTGCCTGGGCTGGTGAGCAAAAGCTAGCGTAAGTACAAGCACAGTCATATATCCTCTTTCCCCTCAATTTTCAGCCTCCGAGAAGTGTTTGGAAACCTTCCTTTGGGTGTGATTCCCAGCGGCTCATTAATGCTAACTTTGGCCATTTCACAGTTAAATGTTTAGTGAAGCCTGGGGTACAGACTCCCGCTGTAGTCAAGGGGGAGGCAGTCACCTTACCGGGCAGCATTTCACCTTGTCCTGAGACAGACAGACAGACAGGGTGAATGTTCCCCTAGGGCCTGTTTTCTTCCACTGATAATAGGGAGACCCTAGATGGTTACGGACTGGTCTTGACCCTTAAGTTTTCAAAGGTGAAAGATGGGATGTAAATTTTCACACCTGCACCCCGCATCCTCTGGAACCTGTTTTTTCCTTTGTATTTACACAGCTTTACATACAAGTGATACAAGGACAAGGTCCTTGCTACGTAAACCTTGTCACGTATATTTATTATCATGTGTAATACCCTTCTTTCAGGGAAAACTAGTCAGCCTAAAGTGTTACATTGCTACAGGTAGAGTGATTTTGGCATCTGGACTAGCCTTTCTACACATAACAGAGGCACAACTTATTCTTGCCGCTGTCAGCAGAGTGGAGCTAACCTGAAGTGGTGTATCATGCACACCTGTGGGCTGCCACACGTCATTTTAATGTTTTAGCATATTGCAGCAGACTGTGCCCGTAATAAAATAAATTCTACAAACTGCCTGCTTTACGTAGCTTTTGGCCTCAAACTATTGCTCATGTATGAAGTCCAATAACATGTCTGGTAAGAGCCAGTGCTCTAAATATCACTGGTTTTCATGTCTCAAACTAGGTCTCGTGGGAAGCTTTGCACCCTAAGTTAGACAGTCAGGGAAGGCCAGAGGTCCATAAGATGTATTGAGTAAACAGTCCCTTCATATTTCAAAGGATCATGTCAGAGCAGAGGAATAATTCTAGCATGGATTCTACAAATAATTCATTATTCAGATGTGAAAATAAACCAGAAGGGTAGTCCTGAAAACTTATTCTGTGAAACTGGGTACTTTTACCTCCTATCAGCTCCACAGGGAGCTGTATGTTGCAGGATATACTTTGTGCCTTGCAGAATAGAGTCCTTGACATTAAAAATTACCATTTGCTTGTAAGTGACAAGGAACAGAGAGCAGTGGGTGCTGAAATGTGTAAAAATGACTTTTCCTTATGTCTTAAAGAGTTCAGTCTCAGGAAACAGAGGATGGGGAACAGAAAAGAATCTGCATTCAATGTCCTTCCTGCTGAGCTAAACTGCTTTCTTCTTCAAACACATAACAGCTTTTCGCATTTCTGGGGAAGGGGTTCAGTCTGAGCTAATGAATGGAGGTGAGAATGGAAATGTAGATGGGTTATCGTTGAGCTAGACATTTGCTTTAACAAAGCGTTTCTTGTGGTAATAGGCACATGGATCCAAATCCGTGGCAAGATGCTGAGCTCCCAATAAAACAGAGCTGGGTGCCTAAATTTCTGATACAGCTACTGTTGGCTAACTTGTGTTGGAGGGACATCGATGATTCTTCTAGGGATCCGGTCCCTGCAGACCTTAAATTCCCCTCCGCAGGGAACTGGAGGTGTGGAAGAATCAGTCTGTTTAGGTGTTTCGTTAGCCTGGAGGGAATTAATGGAGGAAACAGGCTCCTGTGCAGTGAGTCACTCTGTCCTCAAATAGGTGTCTGAGAGAGGTAGGAGGAATCCTTCCCTGGAACTGCTTGTCTGCCTTCATTAATCGTTAAGGGAGGCTTGATGGGGGAGTTTAGATGAATCATCTAAAATTATCTACCTAAAATTAGGAAACTAGTCTAAAGCTACTCATTTAACCCCCTTCAATACCACTGGGAAGAGGTGGAAACACTCCAATGGAACAATGGATATGGCTTCAGTTGAGTGAACTTGCTGATGGACTTTGACATCTAGGTTTCAGTTCTTTGGATTAGGTGACATGAACGCCACCTTTAGGCAAACATGCTACATATGCAGAAAGGGAGAAATTTCACTTTAATTTGGAGGAATACTTGCAATAGCAGAAAATGAGGATCCTCAGTTATTAGTGTTCTGTTATTCTTTTAAGTGTTAGTGCTAATTAAATGCTTTACCAAATTTGGCATAGAGCTAATAAATTCATTTTCATTTTCCTCAAGATAATACTAATTACATAGGGTTTATAAACAAAATAAATTAGTAGGGTTGTATTGTCACATAGAGAATACCTACGAGTAAATACATATATTGATATACGTGGTTATGTATGTATAGCAAGTACTGTTCTGTATAAGGCTATGCACTTAAATACAGTCAGATGAATACAATCCAATACACAGAAAAGCATTCAAGCATTACTCCAATGTCTTAAAAACAATCTTGAAAAGATATTCCTCTAAATGACTGTAAGGCAATCAGTGTCTCATCTTCTCTTGTTCCATAGGTAATCGAGTTAGAAAGAGAAAACAAACACTGCAAATGTCCTCTAGGTAGTCATTTTCAGTGAAAAAGACTCCTGAAATAATCTATTTAACTGGCTGAAGAGAAAGATTGGAAAGAAAGGTCTTTACTTTTGGGGTTGAAAGCTTCTGGGATCAAGACTGTGTTAGAGCTTGCAAGTTGAGGGCAGGACTTTATATGATAACTAAATATGTTGCTGGTGACTGGAGTCATGTCACTGCTGTAGTGACCTCACGCTTTACAGTCAGTCAAAATCAAGAGTGGTAAACGTGGCTTGGATATGGTAGAAACAAAGTGGATGCTCATCTGTATTTACAAGCCCATTTGAGCGGTGGGGTTTTTGCTGCATAAGAAACCTTTGGTTATTTTTTATAGTTTCTTGTAGTTTTCTGACAGAACATAATACTACATATATTACGTTAAAAGTATCCCAGAATCTTTGATAGGTCACAGTGGATTGGAAGCTCCTTACTGTGGTGATGGTGAATGTAGTTGTACTGAAACGGACAAGAGCTTATGGAGCTCCAGGTTGGTCCCAGCTCCCTTCACAGCACACGTGAAAACTGACCCTGACTTCACTGACCTGTGCTTCCCAGGCTCAAAGCTTCCTAATCAGCATTTGGCTTTTTGAGAAAGGAGTTAAGCAGATGGAAAGAGATAGACCTTATGGAAGATTTTGATGAGATATATTCAACAGTCTGAGAAGTTTAGGAAAAAGGCGGAGTATTTCTTTCTGTTCTCCATTTATTTGACCTGTGTTCAACACTTTTCATGGGCCTCCTTCCAACCTATAAGCCTTTCTTGTTCATCAAAATTTCAGTTGAAAAAAATGTACGCATTTCAGAACGTATCCTCGTTCTCTGGACTTGTCTTTGGCATCACTGGCTAACTTTCAGGGCTGCCTGAACATGTCATTCCACAGTTAAAAATGGACAGGGGATGCATAAGTTTAAGTTTGCTGCGTCTTTCTGTACCAGGTGAGTTTTAATCCTCCAAGATGGAGGCAGTGTGTGATGTGAATGGCAGACAACTCCGGTTTTGTATAAAGGAAAGCTAAAATATTTGGGCATCAGAGTCATATCAGAAAAACTGAACAGGGGAAGTACAGACAGGGAGAACAGGGAGTACAGAGAGGATTTCAGAGGAGATCTGAGACAAGATCTGAGACATGAATGCAAAAAAGGACAGTGATGAATATTCTTAGTAAATGATTTATGCTCTTGACACAAAACCTATTTGTGAGGTTTTAGGATTGCACTGCATTGGAAACTAAACGGGATCACTGGAAAGACCCTTCAAGTTTTTGAAGCCTTCCCGTCTTGCCAATGAATTCAGCCACTGCTTTGATTTTTGATTAATTTTCAGAAAGACTAAGTGTTACCAATTTATTTCTGGCTCTTTGATCCCATTGAACTGCTTTTTCAAAATGACTAATATATTCAGTGCCCAGCTTTGAAGCACTTCCCTTGTTTTCAGAGAGCATAGAAAATGTCCCTACTTTTCCCCAAGTGTGCTAATGGACTTCTTAATGAGTGAAGATCTGTCTTTTATGTGACATCTAAATTACAGTTTTTCTACCACCACATCAGCCTAGGGGCACCATCTTTGGATGGGCTCTCAGGAGAGATTGCTTTTCACTAAGTTGCACTAAGTATGGCATGAGGATGTTGCTAGAAAAAGCTCTCTTCCCAGTGTTTGCTAAGTTTGATGTTGTCCAACATGAACAAATCAAAGCCCAAAGTGACATTAGCTTGATTTTTGTGTTCAGATTTTAGCAAATAAATAAACTATCAGGAAAAGAGGAAATACAAAACAATCTTATACTTACTATCTGTGAGTATACCACTTAAGGTTTCAATGCAATAACCTTACAGGTGTTAAGAAAATGAGGTCCAAAAGTAAGCGTAAGCCTAAAATTTGGCTCTCTAAAGTGTCTCAGGTTTTTAGCATGCCCATGTCTGTCATAGGTAACTTTTTAATGTTTACTATGTGATTGCTTTGTTCCAGTGGTTAGGACTTAGAGTTAAGATGCCCCTGTGAATTTTGGCTGGTCACTAATGTTCAAGCCAGCAAAAAGCTCTTCGTGTTGTGATGCTCAGCAATGCACAACCCCGTTCCTTGAGTGCTGTCTACAACACTGCATGAAACCTCTAAATTTTCTGTATAAGCCTTGGGGTGAAGACACCCCACTGTTATTTTCAGTAAGGTTCATGCCAGGTTACTGCCTAGCTACTAGGAAATGTTGATCCAAGAAATAGCATTTTAAATCAGCCTCTTATGCTTATTACTGTGGCAGGGAAGACTGTGCCAGATGGGACATCCCTGCCTCAGAAATTTCTGCTTTGTTTTGGTTCCTAAATTATCCTTTTCTAAGGTGAACAGGAGCTACTCTTTTCCTACAAGAGCTCAGTCATTACAGCAGATGCCTCCCAAATTGCACTATGTTTCTGCAACAAATGCAGAGCCCCTGCTTTCTAGAAAGCCCCATCACCTAGCCATTGTAGGCAGATTAGAGCAACAACGTGCACTTTTCTCTTAAGGCACTGTGAGATTAATAACAAAAAATAAGTAAACCATATCCAACAAATCACAAGTAATGTTCTGCCCAGAAGGCTTTTCTTTAACTGTAAAATGGTTTAATGTCTTTCTTTTTCTGAAAGCCTGAGGAAAACTAACAAATTGAAGCATCATCACTGTTCTCAATTTCTTGTATACATGTCTTTTTTTTTTTTTTTTTTTAAACAGTGGGATTACTTTCAGTAAAGCTACAAGATTATTAGTTAACAACACCAGCCTAATTTTTGCTTCTTACAGGATGATCTGTAGGTTACATCTGCAATTGCACTTCATGTTGATTTTCAAACACTGAAGTGTCAGTAATATTTAACCTATGCACTGGCCTACAACAAAACCTGGAGTCTGGTGGCTATAGCCACGCCCATCCCAAATCCAGTAACCCAGAAGCAAACAGAATGCGAGCATGGTGATTAATTGCTTAGCTATCAGTGGTAGTGGGGTTGACTACAATCTCACCATTGGTGAGCATCACCAGCAGTAGGTCAGGATTTCTAGAAGAAATTGTAAAATCATGTTGTCTGGTGATTCGTCACTGCTTTCAGAGGCAGGAGTCTGGAGTACATGGACTAGGGATCTCATCTGTTATGGCAATTCCTCTGTCGTGTGTAAAACCAATGCAGTACAACTTCTCTGGGGGTAGGGTATGGCCTTCCCCAGCCACTGCAAATGAACAGCACTCCACTGATTTCAGCGCAGCTCTGCTGAATTATGGTGACTGAGGGTCTGGTTCAACAGGTGTAGATTTACCAAAGGAGAGGAAAAAGGAGATGCAGACTACTTTGAACAGCAGGCAGTCTGGCACACCTATTCAATGTTCAACGTACCATTTGGGAGAGCTCAGCTGCTTAGTCCCTTATTTATGTTTCACCTGCATCTGCTGCGTGTGTTGCTTAAGTTGGTTTTTGGAGAAAGATAACTCTTCCTCTGAAACTTTTGATAACTGATTATGTGTCTGTTTCTACATTCCCAGCACCTCTGGCATGAGGAAGGAGTTAAGTTAACCCATGTCTCCCAAATGCTTGTTTCTCAAAGGCATTTCAAATCTCCTTTCATGGTTTCGATTTCATTTTGGGTTATGACTGGCCATTGCTTTCAAGCCTTTTGCCAGAGGACTCGGTATAGATAGTAAGTTGTATAGTATCATGTCAAATTGTCATGACTTTTAAACATCAAGCCTAAGAATATTCCAAATACAAACTTTCTCAGCAGTAACAGAGTCCAGAAATTCCAGAAAGTAGAGAAATTATTTCTTTCCTCTCCAGCTGAATCCATCTTTATAAACTGAAATAGTGAGAGATTTATGTAGCAATCATTTTGCTACTATTACTCAAATAATTCATCTGTTATGTAGGCCAAATACAAAGTGAAATGTATATTAAAAGATAAAGCGATGGGCAGGGATCCTATTAATACCTGAAAAATTTCATTTCAGAATTGTGTTACTACAGTTGAACAGCAGGAAGTACTATTTTAAGAGTCACTCATGCTGATTTATAAAATTTATTTTGAATTATCCACTGGAGGAATATAATGCATGAAAAAAGCCATGTCTTAATTTTCTTTTCAAACAGAGTCCTTAATAATTTTTCTGTTCTAATATTAGGATGTATGAACCATCTCCAGGGCCTCATAATTAAATGCAGTCTGTCTATGCTACTTTAAAACCCAAAGGTAGGCAGAATTTTTAAAGGTTTTTAAAGATAAAGTTGTGTTCTATTTTTTTTCCCCTGGGCCGATATTATTGCTAAAATGTAACAGTCTACATGACTTCCAGTAAAGTTGCTGTGGAGGCTAAAAGAAGTCCTGGTTGCACTGCTCACTGAAAACATTCTGAAGGCCAATAAATCAACTCACTGAGACTGAAAAGGCAATATAGCAGTGATGTTTTCATCTGTACTGTGTTTTCAAAGTCATTAGAGGTTTAGAATGGCCTACAGTCTTCCTTAGAAAAGTCTCAGAAAGCCTTCAATCCATCATTTCAATTAAAATCACTACCCCCTGAGCCCCCCTGGCTTTGCCTTGAATATCATAGCTTGCAAAGTAGCAAACCCTATGCTCTATTCCATGTAGCACTCCCTATGTCCTGAAGATCCCAATATCCCAAAGGAGCCTTTGGTGCAATATTCAGTTGTCTGAATATGGTTCAGTTGCTTTCTAGACTCTACTGACTTGACTCTATTGACTCTGGGTTTAATTCAGTTACCTAAACATGGGTGTGTAGAATTGTTTGAGACATCAAATAATGCATCTGAGACTTCTACACAGGGCTGGCAAAGTTAATGCAGAATCTACACGAGGGCAGAGATACCCTGTAGCATCCCAAATGACACTCACCATTCCTGGGCGAGACATCCTTTAGATTTCCATGTACTACAAAAGAAGCTCAAATAACAAGGTAGATACTGACATTGTAGATTCTTTCTCAGAATTTATTTGCCTTTCCAGAGGCAACCATTTTGGGATGTTCCAGGGTATTAAGAACATCTTCACAATCACAGCAGATATGATGCAGGACTATGGAGGACATGAACCTTTCTGGAGTGGGAGGTGGAGGCCAAGCAAAATACATGACAGCACCTAAATGGCACTAGGTATCTGCACTTAAGAAGATGCATCTAGACCCTATTCAATAACTGATGTCTAGAAATCCATTTAGCTGTTTAAATGTAGGTATTTTAATGTGTGAGTTGAATATCATTCCATGAGCTCCAAAACAAGACACTAGTTTTTTCTTATTTTTTCATCTGTTAAAATGGAAACAGTACCTCTGTGTAAGGAGTGTGTAGCAACTCTGCATCCTCAGACCATATGTTGATAAAATTTTGTAATCATTCAGATTAAACTATGGCCAAGATTCCCATTTTTCTAATTTCTCTACATTCTTGCACTTCAGTATTTCTTATTTAAGCCCCAATGGACATAAAACTCCTGCTTCTATTTATTGCTTCTATTTTTATAACTATGCCAACTGCATTCAGAAGGGAAGAGCTTACACTATACTCTCTCAGTAGAGTGATTTGTATGGCACTATAATCTCAAGGTTTCAAAGACCAGCAGCCCATTCTATTAGTATCAGCATCAAAGCAGAGTAGGCACACCCTCCTGAAGTGTAATTAAGACCTCATTGTTACAATTAGGACTAATTTATCCAATAAAGAAAACTTGATTCCTTGATTCTTGGGAGCTCCCAAAAATCAAAATAGGAACATTTTGCCAATAGGTAGTTCTGGACACCCAAAATAATTAACTAACACCCCACCCCCACCCCCCACCCCCCCCCACACACACACATATTTGAAGAAATTTATTTATTTTTATTCATTTTACAGCATCAGACTGCAGGTATGTTTGGGGGACTCAGTGTGAATATTCCCATAGCTGATGGATTCATTCAATTTTGGCCCGTTGACAAAGAGGGGAAGATCCAAAGACTGTGAAATCCATTTAAGTGTTGTGAAACCTGTAGGTGTAAAAGACAGGTGGTATAAATGTCCAGATTGGAGAAGAGGTGCTATGTGAGCTTGACTGTTATGATATACTGAAGAATCCATACAAGTATGCATATCCAGATGTGTGCACAAATTGATAAATGTACGATATCACAGCCTCCTTCTGCCATTTACCTGTCCTTTTTACAGAAAAATCTTCAGCTGGAGTTTTCACACTCTTAGACCTCAAAGCATCAGCCACAAGGCACAAACTGGAAAGAAACCTGGATCTTCTCATTCCAATAATCACAGAATGTCTCGGTTTGTTTTGTCTTTCTCTCATTGAGGTTGCGGCAATCCATCCAGAATGCAAGATATTCCAGCAGGTGGTCAAAGAGGAGGCTCTCTGCTTAGAAAAGAATGAATCTGTTTCACCTGATCTTAAAGGTAACGTTCCTGATTGTCAAGCTCTGATATGAATATCCCTTGTGTATCATTTCAGGGGCGCAATGTCAGTGTCAAGATATCATTTGTTCTCCTGAGTCAAGATATGATTCCTATTTTATTTGGTTTCTTAATAGTTTGAAGTGCTTTTTCTATAGGCTGGGACTTTAGCTCACCTCTTTTTAGACACCTTTAAAAGCTCAATGTCTAAGTCAGGACTTGTCTTCCTAGATTCCCTTAAAGTCAGTGGAGGAAGATGGGTTTCTCTAGAATATGTTTCATTGCCTCTGGTTTAGATGCTTACTTTAGGATGAGATGAAACATTCTCTGGAGTCATATTTCTCTTTACTAACTACAGAATGAGACTAAGATGATTAGTTCAGACCCTGAGAAGTTTAGATGCTTAGTAAGGGCAGGAAAACCCTACTCAGAATGTCTTACATTCCTGAAGTATATGGTGTGTTCTTTACTTATATCCAAAACTGCAAAGAAGCTTCCACAGAAGACACTGAAAAGAATGCTGAAATTATACTGTGTTGGGAATCATTCCAATTTGGTGAAAATGTTCTTTGTGAAAAAACAAAAGAAGAAAGTAATCTCAACTTCTTCAAAATATTCTATTTCTACGTTTTGGAGGTTCTTTGTTTCTTTGTTTGTTTGTTTTATTGTAGTGGTGTTTTGAAATCTATTACATTCTCAAATATAAATTTTGAAAATTAAAATGAACATTTCAGAGAGCCTGTAAAATATTTTTTAAATGTTGTGTAGGGGGTTCTCTTTCCTGGGGTTTTGGCATTGTGGAGACATGTTTTGAGCTGATTCAAAGTGAAATTTCAAAATATTCAAACTCTTTCAAAAGTTGTTATATTTTTTCTGGCCAACTTTCCTTAGAAAAGTATGAATCCACCTCAGTGACATTTTTGAGTTGGCATGAATTATCAGATGTCTATTTTCTGCAGAGGAGTTATGAGACAAAGATGCCTCACGCACTTGTATGAATAGAAGTATCGCAACCATCTGGAAGTCTGCCTTTAGCAGCCTACTGAAATTTAGAGACTAACACCCAGGATATTTCCTTTATCTTCTTATCTATTTTTCTGCAGCTTTTCCAATCACTCTGATGTCTGATACCCTTCTTGTACTTGCCTACTCTATTTTAGTGGTATTTTTCCCTGCCTTTAATCAAGTCCAGAATACCTCCTGGACACATTGCACTTGGAACACCCAGTAACCCACCCAAAAATGTTCTGGCAAAAATCAATCATTTTCAGTAATGATTTATTACATTCATTACAGTATGACATTCCAAGTATTTTTCTCTTTACCAGAAAAATAACTACATGATTTGGGAATCCTCTTTGTAGCAAAGGCTACTCAAGGAAACAAAAAACCTGAAACTTTTGTTAAACTACTTAAAAATCTTAACCTTGTCAACTCTGATCTTCTCAGAGTTCCACTTTCCACCTTTTATTCTGTAGAGATGGAAAAACTTTAATGAAAATCTGTTCTGCTATATAGAGCCTTTCTCAATATAGTTTAAAATGAAACATTAGATCTGGAAACACAATTAATCCCAAATATTTTATCTTGGGTATTTTAAAACTAGACTAAGATTGGTAAAAGTCACTGGCTTGCATTTCACTTTTCAGGAATTGCACGAGACAAACTGAAGGATTACAATTTGTACAGTTACTTCTCACTCACAGAGAATCCAAGCTGGAATTAGTCTATGTTGCAGATTTTTCAGTCTAAAGTAGTTCCACTTTATTCTTGTACAAAGCGGTGTCTAATGAGTGTCATCAGTAGAGTCCAGGGTGCAATTCCTCTCATCTTGAAGTAGATGTGTAAAATAGGTCAATTGAATCAAGCTCTAAAAATGTGTATTTTTTCACCATTGTCTAAAAAAGAAAGAGCCCTGGGTTACTGAAGAAGACTTAAATATCTATGATGTCAACACTACTTGACACAATTCCTACTGCAGTTGTCTTGATGGAGTCCCAGGTGACTTGGACAATCATTAGTCTCTTGAAAACCCTGGCATGTAAAACACTTTTGCTGCCTCTGCACTCAGCGGTTTCTCTGATATAAGCTGTAGAATTCACTGGAAATGAAGCCAGGTCTAAGACTTAAACCATACAGCTTCCACTCCTACATAACGTCACATGATTCTGGTTTTTAACCCCACATTGTCAAATGCGATAGATTTTTAGACCCAGCTCCTCAAGGTACTATAGTTCCTCTAAGAGGGACCCTCTAAGTCCCTAAGTCTAGGTGTGTGGGCCACTGCATGTCTACGTGGGACTCATATTACCTGACTTTATTCACTTGAAAATTAGCAGCCTAGTCTAGGCTGTAATCATCAGAGAGACCTAAGTGTTTGCAGCCAGTGATTCATCCCGTCCTCAGAAAGAAGCCGCCAATATCTGGGATGAATCATGTGCTGGAAGTCCCTGTCTCTTTCTACTGATTACAGAGGGAACATAGCTAAGATCAGCTAACGTATTTTAGACAATTAAAATTAGAGATAATGAATCAGGGCTTCTATTTTCCCATCTGGCAAATTGGGGTTACCAGGAATTTCATCCTCCCGAGGGTGATGTGAGGATAATGCTGTGGGAGATTCTCAGGACTATCCTTTCGGAAGACGGAGAGTAACTTTGCTTAGCTACAGGCAACTAATATTGCTTCCACATTTCAGCTCTTGACAATTTTAGATTTGCCTTGTCATCAGTCACAGAGGAAACAGAACAGAATCAGTGAAAGAAAATAACACCTCCCAAATGAAACTCATGCACTGCTTTATATCCACCTTATGACTATCTAGAGATTAGTTTCAGTTACAGCGTGGTGCTTTTTTTATTGTTTCAGGCACCTTTACATGTTGATAATTTTTCTGTGCTGCACCCACAGCTACTTGCCAACAGACACTGTGTGACCACAGCTTGAGTCTTAATGTGATGCTTCCGTGACAAAACTGTGATTAACTATAACTTCTCAAAACCCTTTTTATCAGACTCATAGCTAGTAGCATGCCCTGTGTCACCAGCTAGCAACCTCTGGTTTAGGGAACCTCATGAATGCCAACCAGGCAGACCTACTCCTGACGATGGTTATAGTATATGATGCTAAGAGATGTTCTTCTAGTTTGGGATGAATCTAATCCCTGTTGAAGTCCACTGTAAAAATGCCATTGATTGCCTAAGACCAGGCCTTCAGCCCTTATTTACTTGAAATCAGGTGAAATTGTGGACTTTAAGCATGGAATTGAGACTAAGGCTCTTAAGTCTGATGTTTTTCAGTTAGACTCTGAAACCAGTAATGAGAAATCTCAAGTGCTAGTAATTATTCAATATTTTGATTTTGGCGGCTTTTGTTTTGACAACAAAAGGAGTTCCAGTTGTTTTGACTTTCAGATTGTGTCTGCTTGAATTTCAGGTACCATCTCTCATGAGATAAGGTGGGGGGAGGTCCAGCTGGAATGCCAAGTGCATATGTGAGCGACGATGCATTCAAGGAGAAGGGGAAAACAATGCAATCCTTCATGTGCAGAGTTGCATGTCCTGTTGTTGCTCTTCATGCATGTGAATTAGTGGGAAAGCCACAGACAATCTCATTATGGAAGATCAACTGTGTGATGTTCTGATGTTCTGTGTACGTTTCTTTATTTAGAGGTACTTTTTTTTTCAGGATGCGCCAGAGATTGGGATGGTCTAACCTGCTGGCCCAGAGCCACTTTTGGGGAAGTGGTTAAAGTTCCCTGTCCAAGATTTTTTGAAGAAATCACCAATATCCATGGCAAGACTTTTTTTTTTATTCTTTTTATCCCTAGATAATTTGGAAAAAAACCCAAACAACCCCCCAAAAAACTAATAGTTAAAAATTCCGTAACTTGCTTATTTTCCTGATTCACAATACTATTTTATGTCAGCTGACACAGAGTAATTATCCAGATACACATCTTGGTTTATGGTCGATATTTAGTGCTCTTCCATTTTGTGTTATGCTGTACTAGTTGTCTAGTCTCTTTGGTGGTCTAAAAAACATGGGTAATTGCACTGTGTTGCTAAGGTTATGAAGGAATATAAGTATGTCATAGAATCAATGATTTATAAAGTCATGGAATGGTTCATGTTAGAAAGGTCATCTAGTCCAATCCTCCAGTCAGAGCAGGACGAAGTTCAAAAATTGTATCTAACTTCAAAGCTAGATCAGGTGGCTCAGGACTTTGTCCGCAAGCACAAATCACATTGTAAATGCAGGATAGACTGCATAATTTGATTTGCTCTGTGTAACCATTGAATTTGCAGAACAAATCTCCTATATGAAATGTAGAAGTTCCACTGCATCTTGAAATTAATGGGAACATTTGTCTCAACATTTCAAATGACAGATATGTAGAATATTATGACTCTATAGCTAATCTTGTTGAACATGACTAGACCTGTAAGTGCCTAATTTAAGAATCAAAGTAGGAATAAAAATTTGTTGTTTCTTGTCAAAACTTAAAGAACACCCCCCTCTATAACCAGAAATATGGGCTCAAGCTGCGCCAGGGGAGGTTTAGATTGGATATTAGGAAAAATTTCTTCATGGAAAGAGCAGTCAAGCATTGGACCAGGCTGCCCAGAGAGGTGGTGGAGTCCCCATCCCTGGAAGCGTTCAAAAAACGGGTAGATGTGGCACTTTGGGACATGGTTTAGTCTAGTCTACCCTTGACTGATTTAGTGTGGACTTGGTAATGTTAGGTTAATGGTTGGACTGGATGATCTTAAAGGTCTTTTCCAACCTAAACGATTCTATGATTCCATGATTCTATGATTCTATTCTATAATTCATTCTCTGATATATTTTGCCATTAAAGGCTTCCTTCAGAGAAACTGTACACAGGAGGCATATTGGTCAGAACCATTTCCACCATACACCATTGCCTGTGGATTCGATGAAGGTTCGAGTAAAGGGCCTGAGGATGAGGTGAGTTTTTGCTTTCCTGCTTGTGGACATCTCCAGAGCGCTCTCTTTTGACTGTGCTGAGTAGTTGGATGTTCCCGCACATATGAGCCTTGTCAGAATCCAGTAATTACCCGTCTAAGTGCTAAGCTCAAACCTTTTAGGTATATTTAGAGACTGTTTAACAAGTTAACCTTAATATAAAGAAAGCAAGTAGCAGATAGCACTTTCTTCTCTATCCAATTGTCTCCTCTTGGTATCAATCAGTAGACTCACGATTAGTTCACTTGTCCTGCATAACAAAGACTTTGGTTCTCTGACAGAGGTGATTTGAATCCACATCATGCACCCATCTCCCAGGGAAGCCCTACCAACCAGCCTGTGGGGAATTTTTCAGGGAAAATTCTTTTGGTTCCCTCCTGTTTTTTGTTTTTCCAGATTTTCTTTGAGTCAGAGAAAAAGATTCCATAGCATGGCGGTCAATGCACATCTCTAGGAAGGAACTCCTGGATGCCATTGAGTATTTTCACACTTTATCTTGGGTGTTCAGTGGAGTAGGAGATGAACCTCTATTTTTCCTATTTGAAGAGCATCATTAGGTGCTCAGCTAGGCTCCAGGTGTGTTTCTTTTTCACCTACTTCTTCATATGATATAAATTTCCATGTTCCTCATCATCTACTTGGTCCCAGGATAGGAATGCCTCACACTGCGTTTGTGGTGTTAGTACCTCAGTGGTGAGCTTTGTCTCATGGCCTAATGGTTGTTGATGAACAGAGATGTTCTCACTGCTTCTGCCTCTTGTATTCTGACCTTTGCTAAATGATACAGTTCCAGCATGAGAGAACAGGGGTGTCTCCATCCCCTCATCTCCTGTCTGTATATCACAAGACTCATACATCTTGTACAAATGCACTAGCTCCTGGGGTACATCACTGTCTCATCCTCCTATTGTGGTATTTTGACAGAAGCAATAGACTACCTCCAATCTAGGAGAGAAAAGTCTAATTCATATAACTCCTTGTGAGTGTTTTTGGTTCTCCAAGCATGAAAGCTCAAACACAGCAGTACTAGTTCAGGTAACTGAATCTTTAGGAAGTGTAGGCACAATTGATGTCAGCTATTTGGCTCCATAAACTTAGAAACACAAGCACAGCTGCAATAGGCAGTACAGATATCTGGAGCTCAATTCCCCACCTGTAAACTGAGAATATTTATACTTCTATACCCCGTAGGGAAGCTAGAAAGAAAAATGCTTAACAAACTTCTGGAAAGGTGCTGGAAACCATGCAAACAGCTCTTACCAGGTGTAAGACTGGTAAGGTGCCATGTATTCTGGTGCACAGTTCTCCAGCCATGGGGCCAGCTGCCATGGCATGGCTCTCACCCACAGAGCTAAATTCTCTTGCTTTCCAGAGCAGGGTGGCTTTTTTCCAAACATTCCCTGGCTTGTGCTAAGCCAGGCATGGTCTGTAGCTGGACCAGGCTGAAATCAAACAAGGGACTATATTTACATTTTAACATTGTGGAAGATTTCAGGGCAGAGCTCACGTCTGTGCTGAGGCTGTGTTTAGTTTGTTATTCCAGACAAACCCACAAAGTCTATAAAAGGAAGATAAGATCAGTAAGCTCTACTGCATTGTAAACACAGGGAAGTAGGTGAGAAGAATCCCACTTATATTCTGAAAGAATCACTTGTTTTGTAATTTTTATCTGCAGTGAGGACTTATGGTATCTTCTGCATATAGTGTTGGGTTTTTTAGCTACCCTAAAAAACAGATAAAATGCACCAAAATCCCTCATTGTTCAATTGAAGAACCTATTTTCTAATTTTCACCTGTGTTTTGAAAATACTGATTCCTAGGTTGTCAGGGTTGCATGATTTATTTATGGATCTACTTAAAATGGCTAATCGGTTGTCTCAACCTAGAATTGTTGCCTTTTGGATAAGCACAGTTTGGATCAATTAGAGAACAAAGTGTCCATTGCATTTGCAAGGAGAAAATTTGCCTGGATTCAGATAATTTAGTTTCTTGGGATTTTGAATAATTAGGTGATTTTGTAGTGAACCAGAATAAAATTTGCAAAGCTAAAGTGATGTAAACCTGTTTCATTTTTCTTGGGACATAGGATATCTGAATGCAAACCAAACAAATAAATGAACTATAAAGAATTTACAGTGTTACAGTATGCAGCTACTGAATGAACTGTCCAAAGAATTAAAGACTGTGAGGTTATTTTCTTGGCTTTAACTTTCCTACCTCCACAGTGTGATGTGAGTCTTCCCCAGTGTTTTCATTTCCTCACCCGCAAAATACAAGTTTTATTTCTTTTTTTATCTATAGCTGTTTATCAAAATTAACACTTCAAATCAGGGGGAAATGTCCTTTGAGCTAAACAGAACAGAATATGGCCCAAGTCTAAAGTGATGGATTCACAAATCACCCACCAGCAAGCTTCAGCACCCTAGAGTTTTTAGGTACCTATAGGAGAAAATGTAGTTACTTAACAAAAGTAACATTTTCCTGCTGAACATGCTCAAAGGGATCACTGTTTCATATGAGCCTGTGGGCTGTGGAACCTGTCTCATGTAAGATTAGGTAGAGTTCAAAAGAAAGAAGGTGTGTTAGAGATGGAGGGAAAATCCTGAATCAGATCTTAAGCCCGCAAAGCAGCACATGGGACTGACTAGTGAGGGAAAATGTATCTTAGTGAAATAAGCACATCAGCATGCATGCTGCATAACCACCAGCACTGGTCTGTGTTCTCTTTTTCTCATAGAAATCATATTATTCTGCATTTTGGCGTGTCTACACTGCTGGCTATGCAGCATCAGTGACTTCACTCGTTACAGCTCTAATTGTCTTTGCTGCCTTCAGGTAAAAAAAAATGGTCTCTTTTTCAGGATGTCTTAAGATAGCCTCATCCTAATTCCTCTCAGACCCTCTGTGCTTTTGTTTTGTGGGATTTTTTTACTATTATTTTCAAATCCTTCTCAGACATAACACCGTTGATGGCAATGGGTCCTTCTCTATTTATGTTGTGGCATTTCCCTGCAGATGTTAAAACAATAAAGCTGGCTGGCCGGTCTGTCTTAGTCTCTTTAATGACACCATACAGTAGAAAAGCTCCAGCCTGTTATCACTATTAACATGACAACTATTCCTCCAGTGCATAGCAGGACATACTCTGCAGAAACAGAGTGTCTCATGTCCCTGGACCAGCAGTAATTCAAAACTGTCCATTCCCTCTGTAAAAGAGCATTGCTTCCATAATTGGGAGCTATAGAAAGAGATTTAAAGACATTTAAATGTCATGTTTGATGCTGTTGGATATTAAGAAATGGATACTCGTCCTGATTGGTTCCAATGCACTTGGACAAAAGCGTTAAGCTTACTCTGCAGACAGGAGTGCAGAGAAGTTGCTACCTAACTGGAGTGGTTTTGCCGTCTCAAAGGTCATATCACTTACAGAGAGACCCAGGACAAAGAGGCCGATCTGTCCAAGCCTTGAAGGACCTTCAGCTCAAGGTCAAACTGTGGACAGGGCAATCTAGGGAAATGCAGTCTAGGGTAAGGCAGCTACTTCTCTGGCAGCCATCCCACAACATGAGACCGACACCTATTCAATGCTGTTTTCCTCTGGCCAGAAAGGGGCTGAAGAGCCTGTTGCAAGCTGGTTCAACAAAAAGTGCTATTCAGAATAATTAAAAAGCATTATTGCAATACAGCCCAAGAGTCCCAGCGTTACTCTCTGCTTCTGGCATCTCCTTTAAACGTGTGGTGTCTCAAGGACAATTATACTAGCACTTTTCTTAGCTTAAACAGATAATAGCTGCTCTGCTCCCTTGTGTCTAGCTCCCTCTTAAATAGTGACAGATCATTTATTTGCTTTGGAAGGTGTCTGAAGTCACCCTGTATCCCTGTCTAAGTTTTTATGAGACCATGAGAAATTTCTCTTGAAGAACAATTTTTATTTTCTCTTTCCATGTCAGAAAATTCCACTGTACACGGAATTACATCCATATGCACCTGTTTGTCTCCTTTATCCTGAGAGCAATTGCTGTTTTCACCAAAGATGCCATTTTGTTTGCAGATGAAACTATGGACCACTGCCTAATGTCAACGGTACTAAACTTCCCCTCTCTCTCACCCTTGATTTAACATTTAGTTCTTGGCCTGAAGAGAATATGGATGTTTCTTAATCCCATTTCTCCTTAGTTTGCTAGAATTGAAATCTTAAAACAAACAATACTACAGAAACTTAAACACCAAGTGCTATGGCTACATTCAGCTTTGATATATAAGGTACAGGTCTGTTGACTCTAATGAAGGCATAACAATTTCTATCAATAAAAAATTTAATCTATGAGAGAAGGCCAATGTTTCCCTTTCAAAAAAAATGAAGTAAAATCAATTGAATAATGGAACTGAAACCCTTCTGAAATCCTGTAATAATTTCTTCATTCTTGTGTAGTAACACTGAATTTTGCCTACACTTGTAGACAAACCAGAGACAATGGAGAGTAGACCTAAAAGTTCTTTCTTCCTCTGCATTTCCAGGTTGCTTGTAAGGCTGCTGTGGCATTCTTCCAGTTCAGTATTTTAGCCAATTTCTTTTGGCTTCTTATAGAAGGGATATACCTGCAAACACTGCTTTTGCTGACTTTCGTTTCGGACAAGCAGTATGTATGGTGGTTCATATTTACTGGCTGGGGTTAGTACTCTTTTTCTCTTTACGTTATTTAGTATTTCCATTTGCTATCAGATCTAGATAAAATATTCGCTCTGAGATAAAAGGTACCTATCAAAGGTGCCACCTTTCTGATGAAATTTGCCCACTTATCCAGTACTACCAAATCAAAACCATACCATTATTCTGTGTTTCTATTTATCTTGTTAGATATTTAACTGTTCAAAACTTTGAAGGAGAAGATAGGATGGATTACTAGAAGCACTATGATATGTCTACTTGAAAGACTACAACATTTGTCTTTATGATTGGAATTAATTTCATGCAACTGCAGTAATTCAAAAGTTAGCCATCTAATCTAAAGTATCTCTCCAGGCTTCTCCTGCAGTCAGTAGAGTGAGGTATGCATGCTGTGGTGGTGATTAATCCAGTCCTTAGGAAGATGAGTAATGTGGCTGGATAACATCCTGGAAACATGTTGCCTTCCTCCACTGACTAAGGAAGTTTGGGTGACTAAGTTTAAGTTGATATTTTGCTTTTAGTAAGCAGAATTAGACAGATTAATATTAAATCATGTAGAGTTCAGGCCTAGGAATCAAAAAAATATATTTTTTTCAGAAACCTTCTGGCTTTAGGGTATCTTGAGTTTATAGAGCAATTAAAATTATTTCTGATTTTTAGAATACCTGAATGTAATACATAAAATTTCTTTCACTACAGAGAATTGTTTATTGTGACTCTCAGATATTTTTGTACCTCATCTTGACTATTCTAAAATGGAGGAACCCAAATTGAGTGGCTACATGACATTTTTGTCTTAGGACTTAAATTCAAATTCTCCTGAAGTAAATAGGAATTTATCCTTCATCTTCAGATTCCCAGACCTTTTTTTTTTAATGTAATTAAATTTTCAAGTCTGAATTTTATAAAGGGGATGTTAATTTGGAGTTATTCCAATAATGGTATCCTGAAACTAGAGGCTTAGACCTTGATTAATCACAGATAACTTGAGGTAACAAAAGAAACACCTCAATTAATAATATGGTAATCCTCATCTCCTTCTATAATCAATGGCAAGTGGGAGACATCTCAGGGGCAACTCAGGTCTTAGGTGATACAGATGTAAATATTTCTCTTGATTAATTAAAAAGACAAATTGAGCTGGACATGGTCCCAGTTTAAAGGCCTTGAACAAAGGTCTAAAATTAGGAAGGATGACTTCTGTGTCTTTTCTACAGATCTTAAATTATACTTAGAAAGATATCTATATTTCTATAAATTTGTCAGTGAAAATGTCACCTGCTTCAGATTAGAGTCCCTTTTGTGTCAGCTTTGAAAGTCACTTAGTCCTTGGCAATTCAGTTCCACAGAATGAGAGCAAAAGCCATTGCAAGTTTATAGATCTGCTCAAAAAAAACCTCCCAGAAAACAAAAAAAAAAAAACAAAAACCCCAAAAGCCAAAGAATAAGCAGTAACAAAGTGAGACTAGAAGTCACCAGTTCATGGATTTAGTTAAATTTTCATGGAATACTCATCAGCTGATGGGTCTATAGTGATTAATAGAGCCTCCTTAGGACAAAAATGTGAACTTTTCCACCTAGTGTAGAGAGAGTTGTATGCTGGTCACAATTCAAAAGATAGAAGAGCTTTAGCTAAATAAGTGATTCCTTCAGCTTCACAAGTGCTCCTAATTCATATCCAAACCTTCAAGTAATTCTTAGCTGTTATTTTTTAAAAGGTAGTTTCACAACAACCTTTATTCTCCTTTGTTTTGATTTCATTGTGGGTGTTTGTTTGTTTGTTTGTTTGTTTGTTTGTTTTCCTGAACAGAGAATTAAGTTCTTTCATAAAGTTTTTTAAAATTGTCTGGCCCATTGTTTGACCTTTAACGTACATCCAATCTGCTGCACTGTGAACCATCTTGGAATAAAGTTTCCATGGGACATGGTATTCAAAACAATTATATTGTGTGTTCCATGTTCATTTGTCCAGGAGCTCCCACTGCCGTGATGTTTGCTTGGGTCCTCACAAGAATCCATCGACAAAATACCGGGTAAGTCAGAGCTTGGATAAGGAAGCCAAGGACATCCCATTTTGTATTGTATTTTGATTTGCTGGTGGGGAAATATAGATATAAAAAACAGAAAAGCAAAAAAAATTGTCCAAATTTGTACCTCTAATCTTTAAACTTCATATACAAATGAGAAAATAGTTTTAAGTCTTCTGATTTTGATGTGCATATATGGAATAACGAAACCTGGAAATATCGTAGTAAGTATTGAAATTCCATTTAGTTTCCTAATCCCCAGTCCTTGAAATAATTATATTTTAAGCAAATCATGGCTTCTGTATAAAATCAGCCATAAATTACTAATCCTAATCTCTTCCAGTAAGTATCTCCCAAGCAAACACATTATGTCCTGATAACTAGTTTCTTCTTTCATTTCAATTCAGTTCTTTGATCCTTCTTTCTTTTTTCATTTTTATCTTTTAATACGAGAGCCACGTATAAAGTAGATGATTATTTACTAAAAGCTGCCCTGCAGGTCTTCAGGTCATTTTACACAGATGATCAGTTGGAAAAGATATTTTATACCTACCTGCTCAGGACTCAGATTAATGATATAGAAGCAGAAAGTTTGGCACCACTTTTGGCACATCCTATTTTCCTTTCTTTATATTACTGAAATACATCTGCAGAAAAAGTTCTCCACTGTAACATTTCATAAGTGGAAGTGGTCTACCTTTCCACATCATGTGTTTCCTTTTTGTAGCCAGGAGAGGTGCAAGGAAGATTTCATTTTTCCTCCTTTCCCACTGCTTGTCTTCCAAAGAATTACTGGGTTTATCTGTTGGATCTGTAGCAGAAGAATCTGGCACAAGATGCTCCAGTTACAGAGAGAGTTCAGAGAATGCTGGACAGCAGGAATGAGAGCTCTGACAAGTTCTCACAGGCTTAAAGAGGAGGCTACGAAGTGTCTGAACTTTGGGTGCTCTTCCAGCAAAATGCCTACCTGCTCAGTTTACTTCTCTGATGTATTTTAGATGTCCAATTTAAGAGGAGATTAATTGTGCCCTGCTCTACTGATCTCCTTTGACTGCAAAGGAAATATAGCTGAAGAGATTAAGACATCTACATGGTCAGATGAATGTCATTGCAGATCCTCCGTTCATTTGCTTTTCTAATATTAGATATATAAACAAACTACAGCATCAGAACCACTCATCTTTTACCTAATAGCCTAGCAAATGGGAAACGGAAGTTCCTCAGACACAGGTGGTCTGAACTCACATTGCTCACATTGCAAAGATACACCTTACACTCAGACATGCCGGGATAAGCCATCTGTAAGCGTTATCGTTATGCACTCCAATCTCCGGTGTCACAAAACTGGAAGGGAAAATACAGTAAGAGGGAGCATGACATAACCTAGCATGTATGGCACTTGATTGGAGGGAGTTCAGCTGGACTGTTCTTGATGTTCAATACAAGAAAGCCTCAAAACAAGGACCGAAAGCCTCAAAACAAGGACCAAAAGCCCATTCTGCTCTCTCCCGTGAGGGTACCTTTACTAAGGCTGTAGATTTTTCTTGCCCATTTCCTCATGACCCCACAGTCATTACGGATGCATAGTAGTTTAGTCTTTGACCTGTACCCTGTAAATGAGCCACTTTTTCAACAGAAGAGCAGGTAAGAAGCCAGAAAATACAAATGTGCATTTCTTGACTTTGCTTTGGTTCTTCAACCCTTGCATCTTACTAAATAAAATTCCTTTAGATTGGGCTGCACGGAAACTTTTAGAAAGGTATCACGGTGTGAGTACTGGCAGGGGACTTTAAATAGTGATTTAAAACTTAGTATCCATCACTGTCCTGTTCTGTGACAGAAATACTTTCACGTGATGTGATAAGCTCACAGGGGGTAGATAACGACTGGTTTTGTTTGCTGTTTCAGATGTTGGGATGACGATGAAAATGGAGTGGTGTTATGGATCATCAAAGGCCCCATTCTGCTAACTGTATTAGTATGTTTTTTCATTTTGTCTTGAGTATCTTTTGAAATGTGAAAGCTAAGTTAGTGTCTCCTTTCAGTAGGCTGGAAGAAAAGCAATAGCACATGCTATAGTATTGAATTTCAAATACTTGGGAATTGTTGTACAGCATATGGTTTTGTTGTTGTTGTTTGTTGTTTTTGTTGTTCCCCCCCCCCCCAACACCCTAAATCACAACCTAAGGGGTAAATCTTATATTTTCTAGAGTCATGCTAGGACATAATGGAATCTTGACACCTCCATTCCACACACCACAGTTGTGTTTGTGTCTCTGTAAGTTATATCTGAAAAAATGTAATCCATACTAGCAAGACTCTTAGATAATATGAAGCTGGTTTAATACAAGAAATACATATCGATCATTTTATCTAGTATATTTTTAAAATGACTTCTTCTGCATCTGTTATAATCTCTGTCATAAACAATGAAGGGAACAGGGGGACTATTTAGACCTTGTAAGATCTGCTAGGTGCTGACAGCAAGTACTGGGACTTAATATGAGACATAAAACGGTGTTAAGATATGTAGGTCTATATTCATTCAACATAACTTTCAGCATATCCTTATGTATAACTATATATTGGTGGGAAAAATAATGCTATATCTAATATTATTGATTTGATCTGTGAGCAGATCTTCACTGATTTATACCAGTGCAATTCCTAGAACTGGGAGTTTTCAGTTAATTTGTATCAACTGAAGATATGTCTTGATTTGTACTAAGTTTACAGATTTTGTCTTGTCTTTTCAGATTAACTTTATTATATTTATTAATGTGATCAGAATTTTAGTCCATAAATTAAAATCTCAAGAGGGAGGCGGGAGCCATTCAAGCCACTTTGTGTAAGTATTTCTGGGTCTTTTGATATTGACCCATTCTAGCTTCTTTAAGAGATGTTTTATGGGCAGGAGCACAAAATGTTCTACTCCTTACTAATAGAAGGAGAAATCCCCAGAAGAAAAAACAATGTAAAATTTCTTTTTCATGCCAAATATCACATCTCTCTTTTTCTTCAGGGGGCGGAGGGTGGGATGGATGTGTTGGGGATGATGAGAAAAGTAAAATATAAAGTATTATAACTCCAATGGGACCCAGCTTTAATGTGTAAACACTAAATGTCAGGCAATGCATCCATCTTGCTTCCAGTCCTTTCCACACAAATGGCCACATAGAGAAAGATGCAGATGATTTCCTTTAAATTCTTAACAGTTACATGATGCTGATGTTCTGGGAACTGAACCCAGTCCTTCCTGTTTATGATCCCCTTCACAATCAACAGGGGTCTCATCAATACAGTCAGAGGACTCTAACGAGCTATTTGACTCATCCTGAAATATATAGGTTATATATTTTAGGTGTTTTATATATATATATACAGGTGTTAAATATGGCACAGGACCTAAGCTTAAAACTAGGAGTGAGCTCGAGATCAAGCAGAATACCGCAGGACGTCAGTGGCTCTCACACCACTGTTTAAGCAACTGAATCAAGTCCTGTGGACAGTGATGATTAGATCTCCACTGACAGTTTTGGAAGTTGAGACACATATAGGGGATTGTGATTGAGATTAGTCTCAGGAGAGTAGATCAGAATACTTAGCTTGGTGCCCCTGTTTTTGCATGTATAGCAGGGAGAAGGACCCTTAAAGGTCAATCCAGAAAACTTTCATGCTGATTTGTTCATCTTTGTTCACCAGGTGTTGATGTGGGGAGTGGTGGAAAGTAATCTTTCTGTAACTTCACTGGATGTAATTGCCTCCATTCTGGAGCTGTCCTCTGTATTAAAATTTGTTCCAACATAGAATTGCTATCACTAATTCCATATTTCTAACAGTGCATTGTTCTTTAATTCTTGGTTTGTCAGGAGGCTTGCTAAATCCACTTTACTCTTGATCCCCCTCTTTGGAGTGCACTACATTGTATTTGCATTTTTCCCAGAAAGCACTGGTCTGGAAGCTCGCCTTTATATTGAGCTGGGCTTGGGTTCTTTTCAGGTAAGCTGGACAAAATGTTTATCAGTCCTAAGAGGTTTGGGCTGAAACGCCACACGCTCAGTAGTTTTACATTTTAGGCTTGTTATATAATGTTAATATTATTATAGGACGAGAGGAAATGGGCTTAAGCTGTGCCAGGGGAGGTTTAGGTTGGAAATTAGGAAAAATTTCTTTATGGAAAGGGTGGTCAAGAATTGGAACAGGCTGCCCAGAGAGGTGGTGGAGTCCCCATCCCTGGAAGTGTTCAAAAAACGGGTAGATGTGGCACTTTGGGACATGGTTTAGTCTAGTCTACCCTTGGTTGGCTTAGAGTAGACTTGGTAGGGTAGGTTAATGGTTGGACTGGATGGTCTTAAAGGTCTTTTCCAACCTAAACGATTCTATGATTCTATGATTCTATAACACACACATTCTGTCTTACTCCTTCACAAGCTCTTTCTGTTGTTTGTTGCCTTATTATTTGAAATCTCACACTAGTTTTGAGTTTTGAGTCAGACTTCATATTAATAATCACAATAAAAAATACATCTACCTTTATTGAATAACAATGACTGAGTACCATGAAGACCAGTCTATGGATTAAGGTGAACTGATGAAAAATAATTCCACATATAATAAAGGTGATGATAAGAGGATTGAAAAAATGAGGATAATGTATAACAATCTGTTCTACCCCTACTCTTTAGCAGTGATGAATCCATCATGTTAATATTTCTTTGTTTCTTTTATTTTGCTATACCACTGTTCAGAACAATATCTTGGATTTGAGAGGGCCAGGGCCTGGGCATAGTACACTTTGTAATAAATAGCTGAGGTATTTTTCCTTCCCCTTTCCCCTGTACCCTGCAACAGCTTGTCCATGTTCCTATGTGTTGAAAATGATCCCTCTTCTTTGCTTACCTCTCAACCATGGCTGGACACTGTTTGGGAAAATACTTGCTGGCCCAAGACAAAGCTGTGTCATGGATCATGTTGACATTATAACAACATGTAGAAACACAGGTCAGTGTTCAGGGCTGTGCCTTGTTCAGTTTATTGATACAGATGTAGTCTAGCACTGCCCAGGGTTTGCACAATCTGTGAAACGGTTTGGCTCCCGGCTGGCTAACACTCCTGCAAACAAGGCCTGACTCTAGTTCTGGATGAATATGAACCCAAGACCTCTCCCAATAAGTTGTTTGAACACAACCATTGTTTTGTGAGTAAAATAATGTAGTTTAGCAGTAAAGATGCAAAACAAGAGCAGGTCCTGACCCCATTTATTCACTACTGTAAATATAGACTAGAACAAGACAGAAGCCCCTACTATCCTATCTGAGGAAGAACTTGTTTGTAAGATACAGTAAACGGTAAGTTAGTCCTTAGTGGCTCCATACAAGGCCAGTAATACTTGTCTTTGACAGGACAAGGAATAATGGATTTAAACTAAAGAAGAATAGATTTAGACTAGACATAAGAAAGAAATTTTTTACAATGAGGGTGGTGAAGCACTGGAACAAGTTGCCAGACTGGAGGCCCCATCCCTGGAAACACCCCAGGCCAGGTTGGACGGGGCTCTGAGCACCCTGGGCTGGTTAAAGCTGTCCCTGGCACTGCAGGGGTTGGGCTGGGGGAGCTCTAAAGGTCCCTTCCAACCCAAAGCGTTCTATGATTCTATGATTCTGTGATTCTATGTAGTGTCACCAGTCCATTGAGGAATTTAATCCTGTTATGAAGATCCAACAAATAGTGCCACATGACCTAAATTCCAATGAAACAATGGAAAATAAGTGTTTTTGTTGTCATACTCAAATTTTGAATGAAATCTGATGTCTTTCTCTCATTCTATGCTTTAAATGCTGACCGTTGCCTTTTTTCTCCCTACCCTCCCTGTCCTAGGGTTTTGTTGTTGCTCTTCTATATTGTTTCTCAAATGCAGAGGTGAGTAGCAAGTACATAAGATTATCAAAACTTTTTAAACTCATGGGCCTCGCTTGTTTTTCTCCCCCCCCCCATTTCCAGAACAGATCTGTGCTTTGATCTGCTGCTGAAAGCATGAAATACACATATCTCTTTTTCCCCGATACCTTTGTTGACTTTATTTGTATTCATACAGTTCTGACAGAAGGACACAAAATAAGCTTTGAAGCAATGACCCTTTACAAATTGTTGGTGAGGTAACTTTCCTGTCAAGGGTCTTTTTTTCTCCTTTATGTCCGATAGCTGTCATGATGATGTCTCAATGGAAAGATTGTAACACTCCCTACTTTCTTTAGGTTTTTTTTTTCTCCTAGTGAGTTTCTTCCCTTTCCCTTTCCCTTTCCCTTTCCCTTTCCCTTTCCCTTTCCCTTTCCCTTTCCCTTTCCCTTTCCCTTTCCCTTTCCCTTTCCCTTTCCCTTTCCCTTTCCCTTTCCCTTTCCCTTTCCCTTTCCCTTTCCCTTTCCCTTTCCCTTCTCCAGGGCAGCCTGTGTGTTTTCAGTAGTTTTGTTCCAGCATTTTCTTTCCTGTTTTTTGTAACTTTGTTAGAATTTGGATAAATTCCCTGTAGTACATTTTGGAGAGTCTGTCATTTTAAAAACTAACAGCTTCCCACAGAAAAGAGGAGAGCTACCTGGATTTCCCTGTGTAAACACTGTATGGATTGCCACAATTTGCTTGCACTTTCCCCAAATGCCATGAAAGAAGAGCCATGAGAAAATGTAAGAACACATCTTATCCTCAGAAAATTGTGTAGGTTAGATGAAAAGAGTGACCCACTAATGGTGCCTCAGTCTCCCCACTAGCTTACACTGAACACTTTCATAGAGATGGCTAAGTGGACGTGTAATTAATCCTACCCAGCAATGAATGATGCCCAAAATATGTTTGTTACTTATGAAAACAATTTATAATGGCTATTCTAGTGCTGTTCCAAGAGAGGGCCTTCAGGACTAACTGTAAATACAGAATGCTCTGCTTCCCACCTGCCTTCTGTCTGCATAGACTCCTTGCCAACAGACTTTAAATAGCTTGCATATTGTATCTTGCAACACACAAATATGCTACATGTTAAAAAATGGTCAGGCAGAGAGTGATCTCTGGCCCCAAGTTTTAAGTGGTATGGGTTGGCTTGCATCCATGCTGCTTAGGGATAACTGCTTCTGGAGCAGATTGGCCACTCGTTACAACTTGGCAGTGGATCCTTCCTGTATCTGCTATGGTTCCCTGCAATCATAAAAACTAATATTTTCTCTGTATGTGTTCCTTCTGTTTTAAGTATCGGCAACAATGTGAGATACTGTGCTGCTGCCAAGCAGGGTGGTGTCTGTATGGGATGAAACTGGTATTGTATGTCCTGTGTTTTGGAATAAAGTGCACAGGAGCATTGATGGGCCTTGAGCTTGCTGGGATAGTACTGGAGTACTGGGTTGGTGGAGGAAGTCCCCTTTTATTTACTAGAGCCTTGAAAGCTCCAGAGGGCATGTTCTGTCCATACTTTAAGTTTCACACAGGGGCTGGTGTGTCTGTGTGGTTAACAGAGAGATTAAAGGTAGAATAGGGACCACTTCAATGATAAATATTGCCAGTGACTTTGAGGGAACCCCTGATGTACTTCTGCATGTCCCACCCTCCTTTCTGTACCTCACTGTAGAGCCTGTACCAAGTGGAGGATTAGATAACAGAATTACTACATGAATTCCTAAGTTCAAAGTACTTAAATCATATTTGTCCATACACACATCCCCCTCAAGGGTTAATAGTTTCACTTAACAATTTATTTCTGCGTTTAATTTGGAGTAGGTTTGTGCTAATGGTGCTACAACTATAACACTGTCATAGATTTTCTGTGCTAATGACAGCCACAGAAGATGGCAGCTACCTGGTTAGAAGAATTTGACATGCCCTCTTAGTTTATGAGGGGATTTGTAAATTACTCTGCAGACATTCAGGAGAGCCACCACCCTTGCAGGAGAACCAGAGGGAGATGAAGCTGAGCATGAAAAGAGGTAACATGGCACAGCAAGCAATCAATCCATGGGAGCAGACTCCTCATGTGAACAGTGGCAAGGACTGGGTGTTTCCTGCACCTGCTTGCTCTCCCTCTGCTACAGCTTTGAGTGTGAGCTGCTTTATCTAGGGCAACAGAACCTACTTTCCTACTGTCCCCTCACCCCAGTCTCAGTAGTGTCAATAGCAGGCCCTGGACCTCCAGGTCTGTCGTGGTTCAGCCCAGGCAGCAGCTCAGCACCACGCAGCCGCTCGCTCACTGCCACTGCCCCAGTGGGATGGGGGAGAGAATCGGAGGAGTAAGAGTGAGAAACACTCCTGGGGTGAGATAAGAACAGTTTAATAATTGAAATAAAATAAAGTAAAATAATAATAATAACATAATAATAATAACAACAACAATAATAATAATAATAATAATAATATACAAAGCAAGTGATGCACAATGCAATTGCTCACCACCCGCCGACCGATACCCAGACAGCTCCCGAGCAGCGATCGCTGCTCCCTGGCCAACCCCCCCAGTTTCTATACTGCCCATGACGCCGTATGGTATGGAATAGCCCTTGGGCCAGTTGGGGTCAACTATTCTGGCTGTGCCCCCTCCCAGTTTCTTGTGCCCCTGGCAGAGCATGGGAAGCTGAAAAGTCTTTGACTGGCATAAGCAGTACTGAGCAACAACTAAACCATCAGTGTGTTATCAGCATTCTTCTCATCCTAAATCCAAAGCACAGCACTATACCTGCTACTAGGGAGAAAATTAACTCTATCCCAGCCGAAACCAGGACAAGGGGTGTTCAACCTACTTGTTAGTTGTGTATCAGATGGTAAAAAAATCAGTTTTGCCTATGCTTTTGAGGATCTGTGAGACCTCTCTCAAATCTAATATGTGTTCAACTTGATTCAGTATCCTTCAGAGTCAGTAAGGGATCTTTAAGAGAGTTTTCAATCTGGATAAACTGAAAGATTGGAGAAGGAGCCTTATTGTACATAGCAGGTCACAACAAGGAGGCACAGGAGATTCAATATGAGGAAAAAGAGAAATTATACAAAAAGGTAGAGATATTTATGAAGCAGACCTACAACAATAAACAAAGAAACAGCACTCAAAAACTTCCCTGTCATCCTCTGAATTTTGAAAATTAAGTCTATTTATTTTCAAAAGTGAATAGGGACATATTTTAAATTCTAAAAATGTGTTAAAGCTTAATCCTGGTTGATTTGGATGCCTTTGTGCATCGCGGCTAAATAGTCAGGTAGATATTTTGGCATATTTTACCTTCAGTGCCCACTAAGTCTTATTTTTCTAATTCTTTGGTTTTAAATTCCTTTTCTATAGGTTCAAAGTGAACTGAAGAAGCAACTGTGCAAATGGCAGTATCAAGAATACTTGAACTTCACACAAAAACACAGGACTTTGTCCAGAGGAAACAGTCCAGTCAACTATGTCACTCAGTTATCGCTGCTTGAAAAAATCAGTCCAAAAAGGAAAACTTCTGTTTACCAGAATGGTGTAACTTCTGTCTGAGCTTTTCTAGCAGGATGAGCTGCTGTGGCATTGTAACATACTACCTAAGAGATGGCCAGCTTGGATCCTTCATGGCTTTCCGTAGTGTCAAGAGCCTTCTGTGAATTTCTTGTCCTGAATGTGAGCTGCTTTTCTCACCTGGTACAGATCAGTCTCACAATCTGGTTCTCTCTCTCCTTAAGCACATAAAAGCCACTTGTTTTGTTGTGAAAAGCCAGACTTTGAGCTAGCATGAATCAACAGGTTAGCACCCCCAAAAAAAGGAACTATACTAATTCCTCCCAGGCCTGGCAAGTTTGTCACTTTTTTGTTAGTGTTTCCTGAAATTTCCAGTTTTGAAGAGCACTATTCCTAATCTTCATTTGAAACAGTTATGTGGTGGCAAAGGTTTGCCATAATGTTTAGTGATGTTTTACCAGTTGTTTTGAGACAACTAGAGCCAACTTATTGGGAATTACACACAGAAACTTGCTAAACACCTACCTACAGAGCAGCAACCTCCTTTAAAAGGAATCTTAAGGTGTCTCAAGAGAGACACAAAAAAAGAATGAGTTACATTATCTTCTTGGGTTTTTTTTCTTCTATGCCTGTTGAACACGGAGATTAAATTAGGCCAGAGGACCCCAAGCCCTTTCTTGTCCATTGGAAAACATGGAGTAGCTGAACATTCGGTAGATTATGCATGCATGAAGGAAGAACATAGAGCAAACCTAATGCAGTATGCCAGCTGGGTTACCTTGAGCTCAGAATAGCTTACAGACCTAGCCTTAGTGCCCAGATGCTGGACCTTGTGTGGCTGGAACAGACCTTCTGCCACCATAACCTTGAAGGCTGGCTGGATCCATCAAGGAAATACACAATTAAACTGTGGTTTTGTGCTTTTTTGGGGACCTCTTTTTGAGGACTAATCTCCTGTGATTGCTGTGATTATCTCAGTCCTGCCCATCATTTCTCAGCTCATTATCATTCCACTCAATGATGTTTCTGCAGTCAGAGTTATCAACACAGCAACGTTGTCTAGTGAAGCACAGTATGGTCTAGTAAAACAGAGCAAAACAATGTTGTGCTTGCATCTCTTCTTTGGGTGGCCTTCCACTTTCTTCAGGACTGAGTCGGACTCTACCTCAAACTCTCCAAAAGTAAAGAAAGGGCATACAAGGTACACTAGAAACAGCTATAGTTCCTTTCCAGATAGGACCATTCCCAGGAGAACCTGCATTCAGACTTGAAAACACTGCTGGAGACCATGGCCATTCAAGTACCTGTTGGCTTTCTGTGATCTGCAATATCAGTTTAGCTTTAAAAAGTAGTGCTCCAGTCCCTCATTTTGGTCTACTCATGGTTAATTAAGGCCAGGAGACATGTGACTTTGTGGAAACCTCTTTGTTGATTTTAGGTGCTTCACCTCTAGGCCCATTATTAGAGCAGAGATGAATTGTCTAGATTCCTATAAATATGATTCAGATCAGTCCTGTATTAATTAGGCATTTAACCCACTGTCCCAATGAATCAGATGTCGTCTGTAAGCTGTCATTTTGTCTATTCTGACCACCTTATCAATTTTCTTTGTAAAAGTAACCTTCATTCCTGTGTTAAGTTTTTTGCCTAACAAAGTGATGTGAACATATTTGTATGATGTACATCTATAAAATGCAAGTGATAATTACAGCTGTTGTGAGTTTGTAAATTTTAATTATGTCAGTTTGGATGTTTCATTTGAGACTTTATAAAAAAAGGACAGTCTTATAATTGTGTTTACTATGGATACAGTTTTGAGGCCAATGAATATGTACAATTTTGACCTTTTCATCCAAGAAAAGATTTACATTACATGATCCTGCAGCCTGAGTTAATGTCCCACTCCTCTTCCAAGGCACCATCATTGGACACATCCATTTTTGAGAGAAGATCATTAGTTCAGGTATCTGACTACTTCTGAATGTTTTCTTGAGGAAATAGTTGTGGTAAACATTACTGAGTTGTCTATATGAAGGGATTGACCCATAGCTCTTCATCTGCCTTTGGGGAGCATAAAATTTGGAGTGAATTATGCTTCTGTTTTTGGCTGACCTGGGAATGTTTCTTCCAAAAAAAAACCTGGCCTGAGGCTTTATGTTATGGAGACTTCTTCTGCCAGTACCATCTTCCCTTTACTTTCTCTCCCACCTAACTTCATCGTTTCTTGGTGCATGTATCAGCCACCTGGTGTCACACAGCAATTCCCACTTCCCAGCTGAGCTCCCAGGATGACCTGCATCTGACATGAAGACCACCCATCTCACTATATGTCCTCTTCATTTATTACTGGGAAGCTTCTTTACTGGACCAAGGATCCAGAGGAAGGAGAAATGATGGCAAAGAAAGGTGATGGGCCCTGGTACACCATGAAGGATCCTTCCATCAGTCATTCAGTGTTGAGTCTCCTCATAAAAATTCAACAGCTCTAGCAACCCCACCACTCCTACCAGACCCTGCAACCTAGTGTGTGTCCATATGCCATCCCCATGCACTTAGCCTACATTAACTCCCCAGACATCCCCTTTTGCCTCCAGCTCTTTCCAGTCCCCCTCACAACTCATCTAACAGAGATCCAACCCACTGCCTCAAAAGTTCTCCGGCAACCTCAGCAATATACCAGCCACCTGCTCTGCCTGTCCTTTGTCCAAAATGTCCATGCATCCCTCCCAATACTATTAACGTTTCCAAACATTTTAATTTCAAACATTTTGGGTCAGACTGTGCAAGCCATAAGCTGGAATCAAGGGCTTAATTTGTATAAAGTGCACACTTGGAACAACCTGGTGGTCAGATTAGTAATCCTGGAGAGGGCAAAAGTTTCTTGGGTAAAGGTTTTGTTTGGGCTGTGAAAAGGCTGCTGATCCCTTCTTGATGGCATATCTGAGGACGTGACGGTGCGTGTAGGAGTAGGGAACGCTTCAGGGATATATTGCTTCACAGCAGGCCTGTGAAGGCAGCAAAGGGGTTGTCACAAATGGTGTCTAGAAGTGCTGTGCGGTCTGCGTGGAGGCACTGCCATCTCCTGGTGCATGGTGTGTGCTGGGAACACTGCTGGCCTGTCTGGAGGGCTGCACTCCGGAAAGCAAGGCAGTGCACCGAAACATTGCCCCCTGCTCACAGCCAGTGCGAACCTGAGATATGCCCTCTCCCAAAGGAGATTTACATGATTACCAAAGGACAGATGAGATATATTGTTAAGTTATATCAGCTAGGAAAAGCTGATTTCTCTTCCTCTAATCTCCTGGCATCTTTTACACAGTTTAACTCTTCAAGTATTATGTTTAAATTCCTTTACAAACTGCATGACAACCTGGAAAGATTACAAACAACCATTTCCGCTGTTTTTCTTGGTGTTGCAGCAAAGACAGGTTGTTAAGATAACTGAAATTTCTCACCAAGAGTAGATTTTTAACTCTTACAGTGTCAGCATATTTTTTCAGAAAGCTTGATTGTGTGGACTTCAGATTAAATTTTTCCAGCAGGCAGATTTACCTGCTTTGCCAATGCTGAGTTTCCCCAAGGTTGCCTAATCCACACAGAGCTGGATTTTCAGAGCAGTGCAGAGGGATGGTAGAAGCTATAGGAAAAAAAACAGGCCTAAAACCAGAAAGGTTTCCATGCATCTCAAACTAAGGGAAGCAATAATTAATCAATTGAGGAGTGCATTGCATGACAGAGAATGATCTTCAGGAAAAATAAAATGCTGTGATAAGAAATACCCAATGTGATACTCTTTCTGTAAAGCAAAGGCAGTGTTCAGCTCACAGGTTATGACAGCCTAATTTAGGCATCTGTATGTTGCAGCCTATATATGATTTGGATGTCTAAGCTAATGGAAGTATTAGCAATACAGTTAGTGAAATCCATGAGCCACTCAGCTCTCCCTAAAGAAGGCACCTACATTTGGCCAAGTGTATGGCTGTCTAGACATCACTGGCTATTGATCTGGAGTTGGATTTTGTTGCCTAAACAGAGCTACCAAATGCCATTTGAGACATTTTGGGGCATCTAAGACATCTGCGCTGTCCTGAAGATGTGACTCAGATTTTTGGACATTTATAATTTTCTGGAAGAGCAGCTGGAGGCTAGGCAGGACACCACAAGGCTCCCAAAATCACACTAGCTACTTGCATTTAAGCAGTCAGTTCCTGCTTTTGGTGACTATTATCTGTAATGAAAGTTTGGGCACCTAGTCTGTGTGTACCTGCCTTCCTATTTCCTCAGTCCTACTTCATGAAATAAAACTCCACCCTCTAGCTAAAGCATATTAAAGGAGGGTCATAGCTTGTTTTCTTTGTATTCAGGCTACATGTGTGGTTCATAGAATCACAGAATGCTTTGGGTTGGAAGGGACCTTTAGAGATCATCCAGCCCAACCCCCCTGCAGCGAGCAGGGACAGCTTTAACCAGATCAGGGTGCTCAGAGCCCCGTCCAACCTGACCTTGAATGTTGCCAGGGATGGGGCCTCTACAACCTCTCTGGGCAACCTGTGCCAGTGCTTCATAAAGCATCACAAGCACGTTAATGACTTTCTTGTCATCAACTAAACTGCTGTGCAAAAATGACTCATCTCCAGCAAATTCAATCTCAAGTCATGTTGAGTGGCCAAAGTTGATTGAATCCAGATCCAAAACAGACTTTAGAAGAGCCTAGCCCAACAATGGTTGAGTGACTAAATCATGAAATGCAGAGATGGGTCCAACTTTTTTTGAAATGCAGTGGTTACTGATTGCTCAGCTACTGGAATAGGCTACAGGAACTGCCAGGCGCACTTTGATGGCTGTGCCCTGATACGTAGAAGTTGCCAGAAATAGTTCTTTGGTAAAGTCAGAGACCTAACCTATAAGTCTTGATTGATGTAAGGTTAAAAAGTGCTTTAAAATAAATTTGAACTAGAGATAGGGAGAAATTAAAAAAATATAGTAAAGAATTTTTTTAGTATCTGAGTGAGAATTTTTCAATTTTAGAAAATACAGCTGGATTCGAGGCAGTACTCTCCTTGGAGTGTTGACAGACCCAGTAAACGAGGTTTTCCTGGTGTCCGGCTCTTGGAGCAAATGCTCTATGGCATGGTATTGTTTCTTTAAAATTGTGGATATTTAACATATGACTTTTAGAGTGGTCTGAAATACTTTTGGAGGTACCTTTTCTTTCTCTGCCTCTTGACTATAAAAGGACCCTAAAAAAATCACTGAGACTAGATGTAACCTTTAGAAATAAGGTCTTTTCCATATTCCTTGTTCCACATTTGCTAATCTCCCTGTTTAGTAAGATAGTGACTGATGCAACCCTTCTGCAAACGGTGGAAAGGGGAGACATGTCCTGTGCTGCATCATCCAGAACCCAAAGAAGGGGCTGATGCTGCCTCAGATCACCTAGTAAATCCATATAAATGGATTGCCATAGGGTATTTACAATGATCTGAAATATAGCCAAAATGAAAATCTCTATATCTGCCTTGTCCCCCTCAACTCCAAGCCTGCCCATAGGCCCAAGACCCCATTTCAGCCCAGGCCCTACCTCAGCAATACTGTAAGATGCTGGTCTCCAGCTTTGCAACAGCCCTGCCCTACCAAGAGCTCCACTGATCTGGGATGGATCCATAGGCTGATGTCCTGGTCTGGCCTTGGACCTGTCTTGGAACTGCCTTGTCACCATGAACTTGTCTGATGATCTGGACTCTTGGTTGAACCTGGTCTGTCTCCAGGTCTTCCTTGCTTCCTCACTGGGGCTGTAACTGGCCCTACTGCTCATGTGATGCCCCTTGTCCCCCAGCCCCCATCCCTCAGGGTCAGCTGGCCCTGTCTGCTCCCTGACACTCCTCTAACCTCAGTTTCAATAGATATATGTCTACTTCTCCATCAAAGGACAAGGCGCCAAATATCTGTACTTTGGCTAAACAATGATGGAAAATAGAAATTGAAAAATGTAGCCTTTGTGGGGGATTCACAGATCCATGAGGGCCAAACAAAGACTTATGGTAGCTGAAGCTGAGGAAAAAGACAGGACAAATATCAGAAATAGGTCATCTACTGTGGAGTCCTCTGTCTCAGTAGGGTGGTACCTGATCTTTTCAAAATGAACCTGATGATAAAATTCTTGAGGTTTGCTTTGACTAGGAAAAAAATGAAGCCTTGAAGTATATCAGATGCTATAGAGACCAATCTTTATCCACCTTTGCCAACTTGCAGTGTCTTTGAGGACAACAAAATTTCTTTTCCTGTTTAGACCCCTTAGAAACAATATGTAGTCCCCAAAGGACCTGTGGGTCAAAGCTCAGCACCACAGGGGCTATTAGTTGCAATGGAGAGTGTGTTGCATTTGTATTGGCAGTATTAGACCATAGTCATGCTTGATAACGATGCAGTGGGCTAAACATCTTCCTCATGTAACTCCACTGACTGATGGTAAAGGAAGTGTGCATGGCCCACTAATGGCAAAGACTTCATGCCTGGTTGGTCCAGGACTGACTTTGCCCAGCAGAATCCAGGGACTCCTTGCCATGAGGAGGGAAGCTAACCCTTTTGGCCCCAAAAACTCCACCCTGCTGCTTCAGGAAGAAATATATTACCTTGTAACTTCACACACAACAATTTCTCTTTGGTGCAATTTTATATCAGAACAGACTTATACAAAATGATAATACATTTATTGTGTCATCTACAGCAGTAAACATGTTAAAAACAATTTCTCAAAACACAAAAAAAGTTAGAAAGCAGCAATTGATATCTGTGTTTCCACCTCATAACAAAGCTGAATAACCCCAGATCCTATTACCAATTAAACCAATTTTGACCAAAAAAGGTCAGTATTAGACCCAACAGGCCAGTAAGTTTGTACCTTGACACAGTCAAAAGCCAAAATACAGCTTTCCATCCAATAACTTGGTACTTCTCAGAGCTATAGCATGTTACACTGCCACTAAATTGACAAGAAGAAGGGAAAGAGAATGAACACACCAAATATTTGTTTTTACAGATTATACCAGTACACAAAGGCCTCTTGAGAATTCTCTGTAAGCATAAAGTCCACTGGAAAAGGCATATCCAGAAGCCTAAGTAATTTCAGACACTGAAGAGTGTCATATCACACAGTGTCATATCACACAGTAATTCTTTACATGGATGAATTCCCCAAAAGAAAGCCAATGGGAAATTGCAATTTTAATCATAAGAAGGTGAAAGACCACGAGGTTCAAAACATTGTCAAGCTCTGCTGGTGTGTTTTCGTACACAAAGTACAATGTGTATTTAGCTGAACTTAGCTCTTTAGTACAGATATGCACGGAGCTTAACATCAGAGCATCATTAACTACTACTACATACTCCATATCTTCCTGATGTTACTCTTAAATGCAATTCTGAACTGGTTGCATGTGCCTGACTGCTAAAAGCAGAGGGTAAAATCCTAACTTCTTTTCACTGCATGTGTACTGCATACCATGGTTTGTTTCTGGACACAGAAGTGCTGGTCATATGGACATAATCTGACAGAGAGAACAAGGCTTCCTGCAACTACTCTCAGTGAGAACTACTAAGCCTTTATGAGGCATGCACCTCCCCCAGATCTGGTTGGTAACAGCCAACAGAAGCCACCCCCAAGCTTTTCAAGATCATTATTTCTCAGCATGCATGAAAGAGAACAATAGTGACTGGGCAAAGTTGCCAGGGGAAAAGTCATCTACATGTTGACTTCCACAGTGTCAACATCTGTCTCTAATCTGCTCAGCTAGACTTACTGGTGGAAAGAAACAGATACTTGCAAAGTATGAATCATCTCACCCCTGAGTAGACATCAAAAATATGTTTGATGCTTATACTCTAAAATTGCTTATTTCTCTCTTGTGAGTACAAAGTGGAGAAACTAGATCAAAGTCAGATATCTTCATTATTGATGTCTAAAGTTAAATGATGTGGATATCTCCTTAGCTGCCTGCTTAGTGCCACAAGATGTTTTCCAGGACTTTGCCTATGATCCAGGATGCCTAATGCTGAAAGTGCCAGATGTTGAAAGGGACAAATACTTAATATAGCCCTTGATATTTAACTGTCTAAGAAAGAAAATCAGGTAAACCAGATATTTGGTTGTATCTTTGTATTATGTACATTTCTATAGTTGTAGACTCAAGAGTCTAGGAGACACTGCCTTCACATAGATGTCAAAGTCTAGCTATATGAGTTTGGAGCTGAATCCCATCCAGTGAGCTTATCTCAGTTTCCTAGATATCCACACAGAGCTCATTGATATGACATAGAAACTGTAGGAGACACTAATCTTGTCTGGCATCTGGAGGCCAAGCAGGATCCCATGTGGTGTCCCATATATCCTGCTCTATCTGTTCTTACCACCTTGTCTTGTATCCCTTTAGACCTTCCATGCTATAATAGCTCTGCTGAGGTCATATTTATTGCTCTGCAGTGCCATGTAGCAGGTGATTTTAAGCATCCTACACTTCTCTGGAAGCCTTGCCCACACGAGAAAATCTCAGAACAAAAAAGAAAGTCTTACTACTGTGAAATCACATAATCAAAACAAGGAGGAAAAACTTAATTTGTTGAACTTTCTAGGTACAACCACTGAATGTGGAAACTATGAAGTTTACCTTTGGCATATGGATCCTGTACTTTGTCATGTAAGAAGTCTTCATAGGACTTCATGGCAGCTGTGAAATCACAGCTTGCATGTTTCTGTAGATGTTGAGGACACAGAGGGCTAAGTATAGTAGCTTCATCCAGGGTGCAGCATCTGTTCTACCTGTATCTTCTCAAACCAATCACTCACTGTGAAAAGGCTACAAAGAGACCTGGTTACACTGCTCTTTCATCCTGGCCCTTCTATAATATTGGGATACAGATACTCCTTATGATTATAGCTGGCTAACAGTGGTCATGCTTTCCTCACCATCTCCTCTCTATCATTATTTGTCAAAGTGGACATTGGATGGGTGGCACTGAGAGGTTCATCAAAGACTGGATGACAGTATGTGCAGAAAGCTGAAAAAACAGTCATCTAGATTGTCCTGGGAAAATAGCTCATAGTAACTCATTCTCAGCTGTTTGCAGCTGTACTTCTCAACCTTTTTTTTTGATCTGTGAGAACCTTCATATAATTATGGGTAAGACAAAAGCCCTTCAGGAGCCTTACAAGCATATATAGCTATATACAAAGAATGAACTTATTTTCCTTAATCATCTTCCATGGACACTTCAGAAATAGCCTACAGGCTCTGAAGTCTCCACAGACTACAGATTGAAAACCTCTGTCATAAGCAATTGTTTCTGAAACAGTATTGAAAACCAATTTCAAATAACAAGGCAAGTAAAGCCAATGAAATGCATGGATTTTGCATTTCTTTTATCACCACTGTTTACTAAAGTCACTTGGGACATTTTTTTTTTTTGTTATACCCTCTGAAATTTTTATATCTAATCTCTGGCAGGGCTGGACTGGAAAGATAATGCGAAGTTAGATATCTGCATGGTTCACAGGCCAGATCTAGCAGGGATTTAGTAGCAGTGTCAGACATATGAGCACTGAAATCTCACAAGCTGACACAATCAGTATATTGTTGCCCATTTGAAAGTTGATTTCCTTCAGTGTGTTGACTGAATGAGAGTCCTAACCCTTTGATTGGAAGCAGCAGCAATACAGCTTCTCTTGCAAGACTATAACTGAAACCAGAAAGGATTGGGATAATTTCTGCCTTTAGATCTGACTGAATGAAAGCTTCTCAAAAACTAAATCTCATTTATACGTGTTTAAGAACTGGAAATCTTTCTCTTAGTTTTTATTGTTACTAATTTTTTTTAGGGTACTTGGCATGCTGCTTCCACTTAATTTTACTGCTGTTCTTAATGGATTTGCATATGTCTGTATTTGCTTCTTGGCATTGTTTTTGCTGCCCAAATTGAGATTAGAGCTGCAACAAATGCAACATAATAGCATGATTATTTTTAGTTTTATCTTTCAGCTGCATGATCAAAGATAAACTGTAGACTTTATCTGAAATACAGCTGTTCATACTTCAGGAAGGGAGAAAGGAACTGGAGGCAAGATTAGTATGAAAAGGGAGCATAAGCGAGCCAGGAGTTGTTTTAATTTGGAATTCAGAAAAAGGTTTTACAATAAATTTCCAGTGGGAAGAGAAGGTAAGAAAAAAAAAAAAAGCCTATTGAATTTTAAAAGGAGAGTCTATCAGTTTAGGAGTGGGAGTAATATGCTGTAAAAATAATGGCAATTATCCTTTCCTTCAGATTAAGTGTCCTTACGGCACTGTGCTGCTCTGGAACACCTGAGGATCAGAGACCAAGAGCTCTAACTTTGCTAAATATGTTTTGTTCTTGATCATTTTGGCTTTGCATATTTTTAGTTACTGATTTCTTTTGTCCATGGGATTTATGAAAAAAAAAAAAAAAAGAATCTCTGAGCTAATGAGAGGTTCTGCATAGCCCTTCATCTGCAAGCACAAAGCTACCATGCTATGCAGAAGCAGAATTTCATCCATCATTGATATGGCAATATTATGAAAAGCCACAATTTTACAAAACTACTTCAACAAGGCAAATTATTGCAACTAATCCTTTCATCACTGCTGAAGAGGATCAGATTCTCCCAGGTCAGGTTTTGAGCAGGAGTCTGACTAACACTATATTGTGTCCAGTTCTGGTCCCCACAACTCAAGAAAGACATGGCCACACCAGAAAGGGTCAAAAGGAGGGTCATGAAGATGATCAAAGGGATGGACAACCTGACTGATGAGGAAAGACTGAAGGAGTTAGCTCTTTTCTCCCTGGAGAAGAGAAGGCTCAGGGAGGTCCTCATCACAGTATTCTAGTACCAAAAGGGTGGCTACCAAGAGGATGGAGGCTGTCGCTTCACAAGGACCCATATGGAGAAGACAAGGGGAACAGGTACAAGTTGCACCAGGAGAGGTTTCATCTCAATATAAGGAATAATTTTTTTACAGTAAGAGCAATCACTGGAACAATATCCCCAAGGATGTGGTAGAGTCCCCATCGCTGGAGGTTTTCAAGATGCGATTGGACAGCGTGGCTACATAATCTCATCTAGGCTCCCTTTCTCATGAAGCGTTGGACCAGATGATTGTTCAAGGTCCCTTCCAACCTGTGCTGTTGATTCTATGATTCTAAGATTCTAAGAAACTGCTCTGCATTCCTTTCTGGAAGGTATCTCACACTTGCCATTGGCAATGGAGAGAGTCTAGGGAGAGTCATCTTTGCAAAAGTAATCTCAAATTATCAGCATAGTCAGTTCCTGCCCACTTCTGGTCATTATTTAGCCTTGTAGTTGCAAGACACAGTTCTTTAATTGCAATGATGGACAGCTGCTGAAAAGGAGGAGCTAGACACCAAATACAGTGTCTGAATTTAACTTCCAAACTGCACCTTTTTTGCTTTTCACTCTGGACTCACCTGCCATCATCTTTCTCCCTTCTCCCACCAGCCCCATTTTAACACCCGGGTTTCAAATAAAAATACTTAAATGAGGCAGAAGAACTTGGGTATTTTTCCTCTGTGAAACAAAAACTCCCACAACTAAGCATTTAAGTTTCATTTAAGAGCATTTACCTGGGCTCTGAGTTTCAGATATACTAAATGTAGGTGAAGGTAAAAGGAGGTGAGGTCACCATGCAGCAATGAAACAAGCCTTGTCCTTTGAATTATAGGTTGTAGTTTTCATTTTGGGATGTTAATTGTCCTGTAGTACCAGCACTCCACATCAAAAAGTCAATAATCAAACAGTGGTTAGATACAGTAAATAGTGACAAAAGCTGCAGCACAGAAACTTTTTGTACATGTAGAAAAGCAAAATAAGAAAATTAGACAAGAAATACATTATGGACATGTTAGAAAAAATGGCTCAAGGAGCACTGCACACTTGTTTTTCTTTTAATTATGTATTGTTTTTAATAACATAGCCTTTCTAGCTCCAAAATATATTTCACAGTGAAAAATCAAACAAAGCACTGTTACACTCAATTGATATTTACATATGCTTAGAAGCAAACCACCTGTTGGTTTCTTCCATCCTGAAACAAATAGAAATGATAGCCACTGTGAATGGTGGCCATGCATGTCCAGCATCTTCAGCTTACATTCAACATAAAGATTTCTTGAGAGCTAATTTGTGCGATGGCATCAGAGTCTGGTTTAATAACTACGTACACCTGAAGTATGATCTTTCCGGTAACACTGAGAAAGTTCGAGTGACTAAGGAAAGCCACATTTGCAAGTGCATCAACACCGCCAATAAAAAAATCATAATAGAAGGGGGTTTCTTGTACAATACATTGTCTATTAAATATGTTGAGAGATACCATTTCTTCTAGTAAATTCAGTGCTGGTGAAAGGTACTGAAGATTTCAATTTGTCCACTGAAAATCAGCAACAGCAACAGCAGAAATTTCCCCTCCACTGCCCTCCAACTTGTCTTGCTCCTGAGCACTGGCTCTAGGAATTTAAGGGGCAAGTCCAAATTTTCATGACTATTCAGTCCTTGGCCTCTCTTGCTGAGACCACCAAAAAATAATAGTAATAGTAATGTGCTGAGGCCAAATCCCAAGCCAAAGTGAAGTGGCTTTGTTCTAACAATAACAACAGTTTTCTGTATTGATTTTAATTTAGCTGAGGACCTGGTCTCCAGTGTGAATGATTGGAGGGTGGTTTTGGTGATGTGGACATTTGCCCACGAGGCACTGGACTGAGATCCACCAACTCAAATTTCAGAGCACTGCAGAACAGCCAGGAAAACAACAGAATTCAAAAGTAAGCTCAGAAAAAGCCTCAACAACAACAAAAATAAAAATTAAAAAAAAGATCCAGACACCTTCTTGCTCTGGACTGAAACATGGCAAAAAGTCTCCAGCTAGAGGCAGTTATTCAACACCTTTTGCTCAAATGTTCTAATTTATTAATTCTTGAAAATTGGCTACTAGCCATTCATGCAAAATATACTTTTTGGTTTTTTTTTTAAATAATACACTTACAGTATTGTCAATATAATACCTTATGAAAGCCCATACTGCAGAAAGTACAAAACTAAACGTTATCTGTCCATCTAACATTAGATAGTCTCATTTAAAAAATGTCTAAGTATGCATTTACCTGATAGATCTGACTTTCCCCATCTCCCATGTGTTTCTGGACTGCAAAGTGCATGGTTCCTTGGGAAACTTTCCAAAATAGCTTTTAGCAGCATCTAATGAGAGACTAGGTTCCAATCTATCAGTCAAAAATACTTCAGAGACTTTTGCAGAGAGTCTAGTAGAGGGATTGAAATTCTGGTCTTGGAGCAGCAAACCACTGCTGAAGACTTGGAAAAAAGGTGTCTGGATCATGTAACTCCCACTTAAGATACTGGAGTGCAATGTAAGTGATTGAAACCTTTTTGCTGGTCCTCTGTGCAAGGATAGATTTCACCTGGAAGGGGTGTAAGCATCTCTTAAGAGCATGATCCTGTACAAATATGAAGTCAATCTCAACATTTCTGTCTGTTTCAAATTATTTTTACATTCATTTACACTGCTACAACTGACAGCAGATTATGTCCCATAAAGCACTATATGTGTTAAGTATTATAATTAATATTTCTTTCACAACCTTCTTTCCCTTTTTTTCTCCTTTTAAAAATAAGGAAACTAACATTATCTTTAAAAACCTATGTTTAAAATGACATTTTTTTTTTACCTAAACTAACAAAAACCAGTGAAATTAAAAGCTCACACTCAGCTGATACTAAAATTCTGAGTCTTTCACTTTTTTTAGTTCATGATCGTGTCAACTAACACCAAAGAACAAGCCTGAATTTTGAATTTCCTGGTTACTATTAGTTTCATTTCAAAACTTTACACTGAAAATGTAATTTTCTTTTTTTTTTTAATATATGCATACGCATACACATACATATATATATATGTATCAGTTCATAAATCCAAAATGAAGTGAGCACTAGGATAGTCCTCAAAGTCTTTATGCACTGTATAAAGACTTTTAAGAACTGACATCATTGACATTTGATTGAAGTAGATATATACCAGTCATGGCTTTTACTACAAGGCAAAGGTTGAAAGAACGTTTTAGTTACTCTCAAAGAAAAGCAGTAAGACCATTGGTAGTTAAACAGAGTATCCAAAGAGAGAGAAAACTGCCAGGTGTGGGAAGTCATCCAAAGTCTTTATCTTTTCCTTCCTGTGCTGGTTTTGGCTGGGATAGAGTTATTTTTCTTCATGGCAGCTAGTATGTGGCTATGGTTTGGATTTGTGCTGGAAACAGTGTTGATAACACAGGGATGTTTTTGTTCCTGCTGAGCAGTGCTTACACAGGGTCAAGGCCTTTTCTGCCTCTCACCCCACCCCACCAGCGAGCAGGCTGGGGGTGCACAAGGAGCTGGGAGGGGACACAGCCGGGACAGCTGACCCCAGCTGACCCAAGGGATATCCCACACCGTATGGTGTCATGCTCAGCATGTAAAGCTGGGGGAAGAAGAAGGAAGGGGGAAACATTCGGAGTCATGGCATTTGTCTTCCCAAGTCACCGTTACACTGATGGAGCCCTGCTTTCCTGGAGATGGC